>NC_073272.2:36928560-37231590 GCF_029289425.2 Pan paniscus
CTGCCATGGGAGTAAAAATGTCAAGTACTTGGAAAATATCTAATGCAAAATGTTCAAAACTTTTACAGAGAAATTTTGTATCCTTTATGAGGGACATTTTAGAAAACCTAAACAAATAGGAAGATATAAGTTTTCATGAATTGAAATGCACAATAACAATACCTCATTATATGGTCTCCATATCGTGTTTGTTAAATAACTTAATTCTTACAAAGTTGGATGAAATTGGTTAGGTATCTTTGCCTTAAGTTTGAAGATATAGAAACTATGGGTCAAAAATTCAAGTAACTTGCCTAAAAGCATATCGTTAAGCAGCAAGGCCAGAACTTGAATATATATGTCTGTCTCAAAAGTCCCTGCTTTTTTCACAAGGCCAGTGAAGTAGACACTGTCAGTGACCTGCCCAATAACCCTCATATACCTCTTACCAGCTTTGTGTGTCCCTTTCCAAGTTTCTGCATGCTTTGCTGCTGAGGCGTCATACATTTAACCCTCAGAGGATTCCCTTTGGGCACTGGAATCTTCTTGCCCACAGAGATAGAAATGTTTAGTAATTTGGTACACTTCCCTCCAAGTCTCCAGGTAATCCATTGTCTCCTTTCAGTACAGAAAACTGGAAGTGCCTAGGAATTTTCTATTACCACATCCAATCCCATAGTAGTCCATAGCCAGTGACTGAATGATTTGACATTACAGAAGCCTGAAAGCCAAAATACTTTTAATGAGTACTTTTTTTTTTTTTTTTTTGAAATGGAGTCTCGCTCTGTCACCCAGGCTGGAGTGCAGTGGTGCGATCTTGGCTCACTGCAGCCTCTGCCTCCTTGGTTCAAGCAATTCTCCTGCCTCAGCCTCTGGAGTAACTGGAATTACAGGCGCACACCACCATCCCTGGCTAATTTTGTATTTTAAGTAGAGACGGGGTTTCACCATGTTGGCCAGGCTGGTCTCAAACTCCTGACTTCAAGTGATCCACCCGCCTCGGCCTCCCAAAGTGCTAGGATTACAGGCATAAGCCACCGCACCCAGCCTGATGAGTACTTTATGATCTTGAGCTCCCTGAGGGATCGTGTTGAGTCTGAGACCTCACCTGAAATTATACAGTTACCTAGTTTCTTCCCCTTTTCTATCATGAATCCTTCAATCCCTTGATAATTTTTCTAGGGAGCAAATTCTTACTAAAACACTTGCATCTGAAACCTTGGCTTATCTGGGAAAACATCACTTACTAAGCTGTAAGATATATTTACTTCAAATTCACAATCTAGATATACACCCCCAAATTATGTGGATGTGCTCATTATATGAGCTTTATTAAATTTATTATGAATGTGGAATTCGACATAGTAAAGTGATTATTCAATTCAGATAATGTTTATATAATTATTATAGTGATTTTTACCTGGTAATTTTATCTACCTGGCTTTCAGTTTTCTCCTTTGATAAATGAATGTATTGAGTCAGATATTCTCTAAGGCAGTAGGTTTTAACTGGGGGTATTTTGTCCCCCAGAAGACATTTGGTAATAGCTGAAGACATTTCAGGTTGTCACAGCTGAGGAGAAGTGCTACTGGTACTTCTAGTGGGTAAAAGCCAGGGAGGATTCTAATCAGCCTACAGTGCCCAGGACAGCCCGTCACAACCACAACAAAAAATCCAACCCCAAAATATCAGTAGTGCTGAAGTTGAGAATACCTGATATAAGATTTTATCTTCCTCTAAGATTCAATGAACTATTAATTCTAGTTCAGTCTACAATTATGTCAATTAACGTACTTTAATTCTATGAGAAACAAGTCAGCTTAGTGAGATAATTTAGTACTAACCAGTTACTTATTGGTTTGTTTATAAGCAGGTGATGGTCAGTTAAGGTAGAGTATCTTTGAATGGACATGCAAATTTCATAACTTAACATTCAATGACCTGCTTACTGCTCTAGAAAATAGTTTTTAGAAAATGTGGAGCAGGCAGGGCGTGGTGGCTCACACCTGTAATCCCAGCGCTTTGGGAGGCCTAGGTGGGCGGATTATGAGGTCAGGAGATCGAGACCATCCTGGCCAACATGGTGAAACCCTGTCTCTACTAAAAAAAAAAAATACAAAAAATTAGCCGGGTGTGGTGGTGGGCGCCTGCAGTCCCAGCTACTCGGGAGGCTGAGGCAGGAGAATGGCATGAACCCAGGAGGTGGAGCTTGCAGTGAGCCAAGATCGCGCTACTGCACTCCAGCCTGGGCGACAGAGTGACAGTCTCAAAAAATAAAAATAAAAATAAAAGAAAGAAAAAAATGTGGAACAGAGGACAGAGATTACATAATAAAAGTAAATAAAATGTTATTTTGTAACATGAAGTGGCATGGGCAAATTAAACACCACATGTAATGTGCTGTCTTAGTCCACTTTGCACTGCTATAACAGAATAACACAAACTACATAATTTGTAGTGAAGAGAAATTTATTTTTCACAATTCTGCAGACTAGAATGCCTAAGATTGAGGAGCCTCCATCTGGTGAGGGTCTTCTTGCTGTGTCAGAAGGCAACAGGTCAAGAGAGGGACAGAGATCAAGAGACTAAACTCACAGCCTCAAGCCTGTTTGTAATCAGCATTAATCCATTCATGAGGGTAGAACTGTCATGACCTAAACACTTCCCATTAAATTCTACCTCCTAACACTGTTGCATTGGGAATTAAGTTTCCAACACATACTTTTTCAGGAAAATATTCAAACCACAGCACATTACCATCTTATAACACACAATAATCATAGGCAGTTTAATTAAAACGCCATATGAAGAGTGTGCACTTTTTGACTTCTTAATCTCAGTAACTCAGAGAAACTAATTTAATATTCTAATTTACTGTTCTTAATAGAGGAGGTTTCCAGTGACAGTTGCCATGTAACGGTTTTATGGAACAGTGAACACATTAAAAGTCGTTCTTGTTAGGAGTCCTTTTGCTATATTTACCAAAAAAGTTCCTAATGCATTTTGTTACTTATCGTATATAATAATGCTCATGAATCACATGTGTTTAATGTGCCATTAAAACACCCTAAATTAAATGATGAAATGCTATCCTGTCTAGTTCTGTATTTTACTCATTTTAAAACTCATTTTCTTTGTAATGAAGCATAATTTAGAGCCAAATATGGGAGGAAATAAAGAAAAATTATTGACATCCCATAATGGAATTAATTCTACATACTGTATAAATAATCTATTTCTACAAAACCCTCATTTTATAAGAAATAGGGAAGCATAAGGAAGGACAAATTATTTGGGGTTAATAAAAAAAAGTATATGAAGGTGAATAAAGAAAATGAAATGAAGACATAGAAACTGAATTTCACAGGTAGAAGCTTGGTTCTACAGGCTGGCTTTACTCTTGTCTCCAAGTTCAAAAAAGAATGCATAAGCCTAAAGGTCTATAAAATGATTCCATGACAAATGGATTAGTTTAAGAAACTGCTTTATCCAAAAACAACATAATGATGATATAATAGGCTCTCAAGGGGCAAATGAAAAATGTCTCACTGGCCTTGTGTTTAATATTGGAGCATTCAGGCCGTTGGAAATCAAGATAAGAATATCATGTTTTGTGTCTTTCCCAATCTGCTACTTGCTATTTCATCATTATATTTATGATCAGCAGGATTTTGTGAATTGTACCTTGATGATCAAAAACTGAAAATGCAAATATATGTTTATATGTTATAGAAAGATACAGTATAGCAGTATTCAAACTATTTATTTATTTAAAATATTTCTTATGATCCACAGAAAGAATGGCCTACCATCTCTCATAAGCAGTACGTAGTTCATTTATTGTGCATCTCAATAACCTTACTACTCAAGATAATTTTTGAATAAAAACATTTGTGAGTATTTTAAATAAATGGTTAATAACGTTATTTTTAATAAAAAAGTTCTATCTACAAAATGTACATAGTCTGTAAATGTAGAAAAGTATATTGAATATCATTAAGGACATCTTCACCTTGTAAAATAATAAAATAATGTTATCTATGTTTACTGATTTTATTGACACTGATACAGAACAATATCCAAAGTGTGTTATTAATTGGGAAAAGCCAACAGCAAAACAATATGTACTACTATA
Source organism: Pan paniscus (assembly GCF_029289425.2). NCBI lineage: Eukaryota > Metazoa > Chordata > Mammalia > Primates > Hominidae > Pan > Pan paniscus. The sequence continues at coordinate 36,932,675 of NC_073272.2, forward strand.
TCATTACTTTTATATGATAGTCAGATACACATATTTATCCATATGGAGATGAGAAAGGAGATTGAAGTAAAGAGATAACTTTATTGTGATTGTATGCTTGAAATTTTTACAGTGAGAAAACAGTAATAGAGAATCACTCCAGTATTTTCACTCTTATTAGTAGTAAATCACTTGCAAAATACTTTACCCCTGAAATTGGTACAGGTGTGTGTGTGTGTACCAGGATGAAAATAGATGTCCTGTGAAGGATCCTTGTCTAATTGTCAGAGATCTGGGTTCTAATCCTTCTTTTGGCACAAACTGCTTGGCAGACCCTGGGAATGTGCTCCAGGCTCTCCATACATATAATGACAATTTCTAAGGTCCTGTCCCGCTGTACTATTTTAATTGTTTATAAAATGATCAGAAGTCAGGTAAAAACATGCATCAACTCAGTGAGACTACGTTGGATCTTAGAACTCTTCACTTCATGGTTGTGTCACAATATTCTTTTTGAGAAAGTGAAAAGGTCAGGAGTTCGAGACCAGCCTGGCCAACATGGTAAAATCCTGTCTCTACCAAAAATACAAAAAAATTACCTGGGTCCAGTGGTGCACACCTGTAGTCCCAGCTACTCGGGAGGCTGAGGCAGGAGAATCGCTTGAGTAGGAGGTTGCAGTGAGCCGAGATCGTGCCACTGCACTCTAGCCTGAGTTACAGAGTGAGACTCCTTCTCAAAAAAAAAAAAATGTTTCCAATGGGATATAGCATTTTTGTATACAGTGCTTATACAAAAGGCCACACTATAGCTGAAAATATGACTAATCATTTTTTTCTCTGAGTGATTATCACTTTCTTATAAATGATGTCCCCAAGCCTGTGTTGTTTTCCCGATGTCTGTCTTAGTTTATTGTCTTCTGCTATAACAGAATAGCACAGACTAGGTGATGTATAAAAGAAAGAAATTATTCTTCACAGTTTTGAGGGCTGAGAAGTTAAAAAAATGTTATCAGCATCTGGTGAGGGCCCTCCTGCTGCATCATAATATGGTGGAAGGGCAAGTGAGCATGCGAGAGAGAGAAAGAGGAGATCAGGCAGAAACCACTCTTTTATCAGGAGCCCATTCCCATGATAACAATCCCACTCCCACGATAATGACATTAATCTATTCATGAGGGTGGAGCTTCAATGAGCCAAACCCCTCTTAAAGGTCCTACCTCACAATACAATTATATTGGCAATTAAATTTCAACATGCTTTTGGAGGGGACATACAGACTATAGCACCACCTGAACAATGAATACCAAGAATCTGATTGCTAACCTGCTCCTCCTTGTTGACAAGAACCAATCCAAGCCAAGATTCATTCCATATCTGCCTTGGGAATATCAAGCACAAGCACAAACATATAAACAACTCCTGTGAAATCTCCATTACTGAGATGCCCCAAGTTCCTATTTGGGGGTGTTCTTATTTGATGCAGTCCACTAAATAAACCTGACCTTGTTTGACTACAGATGTGTTCCTGCTTGTCTTTGACTCTCAGGCTATCACAGGTCCTTTTGGCCATCAAAAATATCATTCATATAACATAAATTGCATCTTCTGTCAAAAGGCACTTCCTTCAGTCAAGCAAACAGCCTCTCTTTGAAATCCTATTGAAATAAAACACACAAACTATAGCAGAGAGTGATTAATCCATATCCTTGAAGACAGTTTGTTTATATTCTCAAATTCTCTTCCCATTACCCATACCTAGAACACTTCATTAATTGCTTAGGATTTTTTTTCTTTTACAGATAATGTTAAAGACATCCACAAATTGTAGGCAATTATATTTGAAATGTTAGGCATATCCCTCAAGAGATTTTTATTCATTATCTATTGCTATGCAAAAAATTACTCCAAAATTTAGTGATTTAAAGCAACAAACATTTATTATCTCACAATGTCCATAGGTCAGGAATTAGACAGCATGTTAGATGGGTAGTCATGGCTGGTCAAGGTCTTTCATGAGGTTGCAAGAAATCTTTCCTTGATTGAAACCAAAATAAATGATTTAATGTAAGTTAATTGTTTAGAAGTTTATTTTCTTGTTGACGAATGTGCCATTGAATAATTGTAATCAAGTCGCAGACATTTAAAAAGTATTTTTCCTATGTACAGCACAATATGAAAGCCTCATAAAAGTACTATGAATTCATTTTTTTAAGATGAAAAAACTGAGGCTTACACAGTTTAGATATTTTGTCTTTCATAATATCAGGATATAAACATAATTTCATAATATCAGGATATAAACACAATTTTTTTATCAGGATGTAAACACAAATTTAACTAAAGACCCAAACAGTACTTTCTGTACAAGATCAGAACTTTCAGAGAAAATAAAATAATTGTAAAGAATAAAGGCATAGAGAAGGGGCAGAGAGAGAGAGAGAGAGACAATAAATTGATGTTTATTAACTGGACACTTAATATGTAGCATAAATATTTTATACATGATCTAACTTAAGTCTACTGTCTTATTTAACAAAGTCTATTTACAATTCATAGTCCAGAAATATCTCCCTTACTGGTGAAAATTACAATAAAAGGTTTTTCAAATAAACAGAAAACTCAAGTCAAAATTATCTTCTCCATGTACAAGCACTGAGGTCCAAAGGGGAAGTCATTATATTTTGTCTTGGTATCTTTATCCTCACTTTCCTATGACCTTTTTCTTCAGAATACTTTTGTTTCTCATTTTCTTTCCTTCTGCAGAACAAAAATGAAGTATCTGTTATTTATACCTTTTTATAAAATGCCTACAGGGAAAAGAAGTTTTGCTGGGGGTAAGCCCCCAAATCTGGCCATAAACTGGCCCCAAAACTGGCCACAAACAAAATCTCTGCAGCACTGTGACAGGTTCGTGATGGCCATGATGCCCACGCTGGAAGGTTGTGGGTTTACCGGAATGAGGGCAAGGAACACCTGGCCCACCCAGGGCGGAAAACTGCTTAAAGGCTTTCCTGAACCACAAACAATAGCATGAGTGATCTGTGCCTTAAGGACATGTTCCTGCTGCAGATAACTAGCCAGCACCCCTTCCTTTGTTTTGGCCCATCCCTTTGTTTCCCATAAGGAATACTTTTAGTAAATCTATAATCTATGGAAATAATGCTTATCACTGACTTGCTGTCAATAAATATGTGGGTAAATCTCTGTTTGGGGTTCTCACCTCTAAAGGCCTGATTTCCAACTCCACACCCTATATTTCTGTGCGTATGTCTTTAATTTCTCTAGCACCACTGGGTTAGGGTCTCCACAACCGAGCTGGTCTCAGCAGAGTTTCAGTCAAATTTTTAAAATTTCTTCTCAACATTAGGTTTGTGAGACCCTTATTTTTAAATGTGGCTATTCAGAAAGCAAGAAGTTAAATATTTAAAGAATGATACATCAAGTAGGACCTAAGACTTTTAAGTATTTAATGTGAAAAATAAAATTAAAGAATACTTAATTTCAAGTATTACTTTCAACATTGAAAGTTATAAATATTAGAGAAAGAAAAAACACTGGAAGTATAGTTTATGTGAAACTATACTAGAAAGGGTTGCTTGTGTGACTCACATATGCAGTTTTAAATAGGTGTCAAGTGAAGCTGTGCACATTTTGTTTGCCCACAGCAGTAAACATTAGGCTAACAGTATAGTCAAAGGAATTCAAGATTTGGACTCAGAAAGAAATGGCTTCAGATTCTAGTTTTACCACTACCAGTTATGTAACCTTGGGCAAGCTTGTTAACCTGTTTGTGACTCTGTTTATCAGTAAAATGAGAGAAATAATAATGCTTAATTTTTCTGGTTATGGCAAAGGTTAGAGCTAACATAGATAATTTGCCTAATACAGAGTAAAAACTTAGGAAGTGAGCTTTAATCAGTCTTAGTGTACATTTATTGATTTGGTTACAGAAAACGTGCTCTTTAGCTAGAAAGATGATCCCCTATCCCTTCTTAGCTACTCAGTTCTTAGATGGACAGTACTTGCAACTTCCCTCCCCATCTGTCAATTTATCTACACTCAGTAAGTGCAAAAGCCTGAATGTGCTTTCAGAAATATATTTCCTTAGATACCAAGCAATAGCTTCCTTTGTGTGAAGTTTCCAGATGTCAAGCAGGCTTACCTCACCTATGTATCTGGTTAGTAGACTGAAAATCTTAGATGTTTATTTGCTCAAATGTGAGCAATACATTCAAAATGAGTTCCCATTTAAAATTCTAAGATATTCATTTTGGATAGCTTGACAAAAAATGGATAAATATGTTTGTGCTTTCAATCCTGGCAATACAAAAAGGTGATAGACAAGAAACATTATTTTACATTTTATAGATATAAGATTTTATATACAATCAGAAAAATACCCCATAAAAATTATAACTAATTCTTAATCAGTTTTTAAAATCCTTTTGTATAAATAGCTTCCAAAGAATAAATGATATGTTGATAGATCTTTATGGACTAATAATTTTATTACTTAAATGTGCTCAATCATAAACTGTGAGGATATAGAAAGATAAATATCCCACTACACTTAAAATTTATAAAAGACTGATTAAAGTCAGTAGAGACTAGTTTATTTTAGCACTAGGAAACTTTATAAAGTCTAGCCTGTTTGAAGATGCAAAATTTGAGAACCATTAAAGAGATTTGCACTCTTTCAGTTCTATCAGGAGGAATTCACCAACCAATGGGGACTCCACTCAGTTACATACTAGTTTATGTTTTAAATCCTTTGGTTATTCTGTATGGAAAGACCCTTTCACGAGTAGTGATTTTTGGCTTTTCCCCAAATCCCAACTCTGTAGACTTGCCCTGCAGTTTCAGAACTTGAAAAAGGTACATTACAATGGGTCCATTTCTTTTTCTTCCTACAAACCAGTATTCAAAGTACATGTTACCATGGAGTTCATCCTGAAACATTTATACCACCTAAACCTTCATTACCCAAAATCCGAACTAGCCCAAACACTGCAATAGTCCTGACAGTTCTGCACAATGCTGTGAATATTCTTCTCATATCTTCCTGCCTTCTCTGTGGTTATAATGCACCCTTCTGTTTATTTATGTGGTAATATCCCAGTGCAGACTAATTACTATGAATGAGAAATCTGGTCTTAGTCTTGCACCCAGAAGCAGTGGGTAATACTAGAACTACCTATAGAAAATCAATTATGGGCCAGGTGCGCCTGTAATCCTAGCACTTTGGGAAGCTGAGACAGGCAGATCACGAGGTCAGGAGTTCAAGACCAGCCTGGCCAATATGGTGAAATCCCGTCTCTACTGAAAATACAAAAATTAGCCCGGAGTAGTGGTGCACACCTGTAGTCCCAACTACTCGGGAGGCTGAGTCAGAAGAATGGCTTGAACCCAGGAGGCGGGAGTTGCAGGGAGTGGAGATCGCACCACTGCGCGGCAGCCAGGGAGACACAGTGAGACTCCTTCTCAAAAAAAGAAAGAAAGAAAGAAAGAAAGTCAATTATGAAGAATTAAATGATAAATGTGATAAATGGAAACAGAAAGAAGGTCTATTTTTTTAAAAAGTAATGTAAAAGAATTGAGATTCTTGCTAATCCTAGATGTTGGTTGCATCTGTAGAAATGTAAAGTTCTGAAGACCTTATTAATCACTATATCATCCATATTCCAACATCATGGCTGGCATATAAGTGGGACTGAAGTAAATCGAAATTGTTCTCAAGCCAAAATGAATTCTTGTCTAGAAAGGAAACATTAACTAAAATTCATAGAAATTTAGTGCAAATCTAACTTTGATTTTAGTGCCAGGGCTCCCGGGGTGTTTGGACTGAGCAACTTTTTGAAAACAACCAAAAGTGCCAGATGAAATATAAAAAGTAACTTTCTTAAAACATTGACAAGCTGATAAAACAGGAAAAAATGATAAGTCTACATCTAAATGTAAACTGGAACTAGATAATTAATTTGAGCATGGAAGCCGATTTTACTCTGAGAGCATTTACTAAATTTGACGTTAAGTTTTCAAAATCCTGGTTTAGGGTACAAAGTGCCAAGTGCAGGCCTGCCCAAGCCTGAAGACTAATAGGAATTCTTCCGTCATAACTCGTTTTACCACATGGGCTACCTTCTCAGGATGAGGGAAAATTAGCAGTAAAGTTCTCTCACACCCTACATACTCTCAGGAACTGCAAGGAATGTTACTTGGAGAATGAACAAAAGATGGCTTCAGAATAAGTGGTCTCAAGGGTTAAAAACAAGTAATTCTAATCTCTCACACTTTTCCAGAGGAGAGGGAAAAGGAGCATGCCAGACTTGGTTTTATGCTACCAGATGCCTGATAGAGAGACCGGGGGAAAATGTACAAGAATAGTAAATTATAGGCCAATCTCACTCATGAACATTGATGCAAAAATTTTAGATATATTAATAGCAAACCAAATCTGTGATATAAAAAGAATAATACTCTTGGAGTAGGCTAATTTACCATTAGAAAGGCAGCTACTATAAATTATTGCATTATTCTAAGAGAAAATTCATATAATCTTTATAATAAAACACTTGATAAAATTGAACACACAGGCAGGATTTAAAAAGGAAAAAAATCTTCTTCATGACTTAAGAATAGAAAGGAAATGTTTTAACCTGCTAAAGAGTGACACTTTGAAAGATCTCCATTTGAGGTGAGGATGCTGTACACAACTATTCAACCTTATCTTGCAGGTCTTCACCTCCACCATAAGACAAAGAGTAAAAACAAAATATGTTGAAATTATAAACAATTGTCATTTTTACAAATGATATGATTGTGTATATAGATAATACAAAACAATCTGCAGTAAAATGTATAAGAAATAAGAAAGTTAATTTTTTTAGATATTTATTCCTTATAACAAAGTTAATTGCATATCTATTTACGAAGAACAAGAATTTAAATATAATTTTTAATACCATTTACAATAAGATTAAAAATAGCAAGTATCTGGAAATAAATTTAACAAATATTTATGTGAACTTTACAGAGAAAATTTATGGAATTAAGTCAAGAAAATTAAGAAAATCATTGAATGATAAGACACACATTTTTGTGAATTAAAAGCTCAATATTGTCAATATATCAATTCTACCCAAATTGTTTTATAGAGTCAATGGAATCCCTGTGGAACCCCCAACAGTTATTTTTATAAAAGATGGAAAGCTGATTCTAAAATTTTTATGGAGAAAAGAAGTGTTAAGGACAGTCAAGATTCCCCTGGAGAAGAACAAGATGTGGAAATTGCCTACTAGATAATAAGAGTTGCTATTAAAACTATGGTAATCAAGAATATGTGAATTGGTGGTTGGGTAAAAAATAAACCAAACAGAATAGAAGAGATAACATAGAAACAGACCAACTCATATACGGACATTCGGTGTATGATTTAAAAAGGGACATTTGTTGATCAACAGAGAAGAATGGACTCTTCAAGAAATGATGTTGGCTTAATTTGGAATCCAAGAATGAAGAATACAAACTTGAAACAAGACAAGAATATCCTCAATCACCATTCCTATTCAACATTTCTCTCTATGTCCTAGCTAGTTCAATAAGACAAGAAAAAAAATTTTTTTAATGTACAGTTTGGAAAGAAAAATACAATTATCTCTATTTGCAGATGACATGATTGTCTATGCAGAAAATATAAGAATCTTAAAAACAAAACACAATAACACAACTCCTGGAATGATAAGCAAGTTGAGCAAGGGCTCAGAAACAAGGTCAATGTATGATAGTAAATGGCTTTGCTATATAATAGCAATCAAGAATTTGAATTTCAAGTTAGGAAATCTGAAATATTTATAATAGCTCCAAAACATCAAAGTACTTTGGTATAACTCTGATAAAATATGTTTAAGACTTACACAAAAACCTGAAAAAACACTAATGAAAGAAACCAAAGAAGATAAACATAATTAGAGGAAATTTGTGTTTATGGATTAGAAGACTCAATATAGCTAAAATGGCTATTCTTTCCAATGTGATCTAAAGATTTAATGCAATCCCACTAAAAACCTCAGTAAGCTTTTTTAATATACAAAGATATCCACAAACTGATAGGAAAATTTATATATAAAGACAAAACTACTAAGGCTGGGAAAGGTGGCTCACACCTGTAATCCCAGAATTGGGGAGGCCTAGGTGGGAGGATTGCTTGAGCCCAGGAATTCGAGATCAGCCTAGACAATATAGTGAGACTCCACCTCTACAAAAAATAAAAGATTAGCTGGGAGTGGTGGCACACACCTGCAGTCCCAGCTACTTGGGAGGCTGAGGCACGGGGATGACGTGAACCCAGGAGGTTGAGACTGCAATGAGCTATGGTCATGCCGCTGCACTTCAGCTTGGGTGACAGAGTAATATCCTGTATCAAAAGAGAAAGAAATGTTGCTTTACAACAAGATACCACACACTTCGCAACTTAAAATAGTGTCTACTTATTAGCTCACTGTCTATAGGTCAGGTCAGGAGCCCAGGCACAGCATGGATGGGTTCTCTGCTCAGGGTCACACAAGGCTAAAATCCAGGTGTCAGTCAGGCTGTGTTCTCATCTGGATCTCAGGATTCTCTTATAAGTCCATGTGGTTGTGGTGGAATTTAGTTTCTTGCGGTTTAGGACTGGGTCCCTGGTTCTTTGCCAACTGTCAGCCGGTGGCCACTCTCAGCTCCTAGAGGCTGCCTACATTCCTTTCCATATGGTCTCTCCATCTTCAGAGCCAGTGATGAAGACTCTCTCTTGCATCAAATCCCTTTCACTTTTTAAATCTTTCTTTATCAGGAAGGATCATATCTTTTTTAAGGGCTCAACTGATTAGGTCTGACCCACTATTTTGAACTGAATTCTGTCCTTCCACCCCCAAATTTATATGTTGAAGTCCTCAGCTCCCAATATGACTATATTTATAGATAAGGCCTTTAAGAAGATAATAAAAGTTACATGAGATCATAAAGGTGGAGTCCTAATCCAACAGGGATGGTGTCCTTATAAAAAGAGGAAGAGACACCACAGGTATTTGCACACAGAGGAAAAGGAGGCATGAGGACTGAGAAGATTGCTGGTCAGGAAGAGAGGCCTCACCAGAAATTAACCCTGACAGCACCTTGATCTTAGAATTCCTGCCTCCAGAGTTGTGAGAAAAAAAAAAAAAAGAAAGAAAATTCTGTTGTTTAAGCTACCCAGCCTCATGTTCTATTATGGCAGCCTGAGCAGACTAGTATACCCACTAAGAATAATCTATCTTTCTTTAACTGTGCTATTTAATACAACCTAATCACAGGATATCCCATCATATTCACAAGTTTCTCTTACTCTCAAGGCCTGGAGATTGTACAAGGGTATGGATAAATAGGGGTCATTTGATTTGTCTGTTGCAATGTCCTCATTTGTAATAGAAAAGAAAATGGAAACAATTCAAATGTCCATCAACAGGAGAATGAATAAACAAACTGTGGTGCATCCATACAACAGGATAAAATTGAACAATAAAATAGAAGAACTACTGTCACACACAGCACTTAGAGAAGTGCCGAGTGAAAGAAGCCAGTCTCGAAAGATTATATACTATGCTATTCTCTTTATATAGCATGTGGCATTCAGAAAAAAGGCAAAGCTATAAGGTTAGATAACTGATCAGTGGTGGTCAGGGTTTGGATAGGAGTATTTGACTTCACATAAGAAATAGGAAGGAATTCACTGTTTTGATAGGACTGTTTTTTATCCTGATTGTGATGTAGTTACACAAATTTATACATGTGTTAAAACTCATAGAACTGTAGAAAAAGTCAGTTTTACTCTATAATAATTTTAGAATAAAAATTTAAAAATAATTTGCCTCTAAGGATACCTGATAAATTTCATGAAGCTCCAAAGTAAGACTATTGTTAACGTTTTCATTTACTGAGAATAAAGAGCAAACTTTAAAGCCACAGATTTGACATTGAAATTATTAAAATTAAAATTCAGAAAATATTTAGTGATAAAAAACTATGGGATTAATAATTTAAACTTCTTTTTTATTACAACAAAATGCTAAGTTTTCAAGCAAAATCCTCAGGTAATGGCTGCCATTCCAATCCACATTAAAACATGGCCAAATTTACCATCCAAAAAAGGAGTCCTGACTTTTAATAAATTTTCATGAACTACACCTAGAAAATGTTACAGTGTGTTAATCCAGCTACTCATTCATGCTGTTGCCACATTTCTGTTAGTGACACCATCACACTTCTACACAGAAACACAAACTCATTCATGCTGTTGCCACATTTCTGTTAGCGACACCATCACACTTCTACACAGAAACACATTTTATTTCAAAGCTAATATCAAATTAATAACTGCAAGTGTTATATTGCTCTAAAATCAAGAAAGTCACCACAGTTATCCAGCTGATGTATTAATGAGGAAATTAATTCTGCCAGCAACATGAAATGCATTTAAAAAAATGAACTTTGAGCAACCTAAAAGTCAACTGATCTTCATTTCACTTGAATTTACCCTTGTTGCACTAGGACCTCTGGCTGGGGACCAGCCTGTTGCTACTACTGTTATTGTGAGACTTCTAGCCTGTGTCTTTAATGAGGGGCAGATGATTGGAGGAGTCTGCAAGGCTTTCCAAATACGTTTTTCTTTCCTCTTGTACAGCTCCTGTGGAGCAAGAACCTGAAAAACTACTACTCTTATATGAATGAGATAGGTATGGTAAATTCATGCCTTTGCGAATAAAAGTGTAAAGCTAGCAACCAATTTGTCACTTAGAAGAAGCTATATCAAGATATTAAAAGCACCATCTTCAGTTTAAAGGGGTCCACTTTGTCCAACTTAAGAACCTCCACTAGGTCAGGGAGTGTTAGTACCTGAAAGAGCTAGATCACAGAGGAGAAATGTGAGAGAAGAGTCAGGAAATGGCAACAGGATTCCAAGGTACAGTGGATAAGGGTATGGATCATACTGTAAGCTGTTCTTTCTTACTGTTCTTTCTCTCTTGGTTGTGAAATATCTATGTTGTCTGTTTTCATTGATCAAATAATGGCATCCCTACAAAAATTCACTTTACCCATTGCTCTGTGATTATAGTAGAGCTGGTGTATTGTAACATGGGCCTTCATTTATCCCTAAGGTAGAGAACACCAACATTTTTGCAGAGTAAATGAAGGGAATACATTGAATTCAGAAGAGATTACCTAATAAATGAGTGCACCACCTTCTGGAGCATTGTGTAAGTGTAGATTGAGTATAAATGGCCTTCAGTGGAGTGTGCAAATAATTCATTAGGCAGGAAATGAGAATCAGCCATTTTACTATTAGAAACATAGTGATATTCCTTTTTTCTTTATAAGGAAGGCTTTCATGACAGATGAGAATCATTCATCTCATCAAATGTCTTTTCTGCCTTTTGAAAAAGTGCAATGCAAATGCATTTTCCCTTCTTCCTCTTTATGAATGTGAATTCTTATTACACACATTTTATTGTTGGTAGACAGAAACTATAACCCTGGCTTTAGAACGAACATGACACTCTCCAGGGGTTTACTATAAATAAAGCGTGTCTTGTCACTTCTCTGACCTTATATGTAACAATTTAGCCCCCTCCCCCAACATATTAAGGTTTACCACCCAACGCTTCTAGCATAGGGTTTTAATTCACTACAGTGGAAAATGGTTTTGTCAAAGTACCTAAACTGGGAAATCTGCACTGGAGCAGCATCAATTTACTAAATTTTTTCCCAGTTTTTCCAACCAATAAATAGTAGTTTCCCTAAAATTGCCTGAGAGCAATGAACACATCATCATGTATATGCATATACACGAACACACACCTATGTATATGTTGTGTTAACATTTTTCAAATTTAAATAATGTTAAGAGAAGATTCATTAACTTAATAATTGGTTATTATTTCTTTAGCGTAAGGGAGAAAAAGGAAAAAAAGAGAGGGATTAGGACAAGTTAATTTGAAAAAATAAGCCTAGGAGAGGGATGTCATGAGAAAATCTCCCCCTCTGGCTTGCAGAGCGTACCAACAGAGCTGCTAGTAAATCTTGCACAAGAGATTCTGGGAAGATGGGGCTGGAAAAGTTCTCAGATGGCAGCACCGCATCCACCGAGTCACCACCACATTCACCCAGCATATTATGGCTCACAGAAGCCTCCTAGCATTATGTTACAACAAAGTGTTTATCAGTATCTCTCCTTGGATTTTGTGATTACTACCATTTTTGTTTTATTGTTTTACGTTTTCTATGATGTGCAAATGATTCAAATATTAAACATCTTTAAAACTACCATTCAGACTCTTGGAGTTGTTAATATAGATCCAATTTACTGTCACTTTTTAGTGAGTTCCTCCTCAAAACTGTTAGCACTTTAACAGAGTGACATTTATTGATTTATCATGATTATATGAAGAATATTATTAGGGAAATTAGATAACGTAGAAGGGCAAAAACAGATACTAATAATAATGGCTAAGTGCTTTATTTGTGCTTGACCAATTTTAAGTATTAAATGCATTAACTAAGGCCGGGTGGGGTGGCTTACATCTGTCATCCCAGCACTTTGGGAGGCCAACGTGGGTGGATCACCTAAGGTCGGGAGTTTGAGACCAGCCTGACCGACATGGAGAAACCCTGTCTCTACTAAAAATACAAAATTAGCCAGGTGCGGTGGCGCATGCCTGTAATCCCAGCTACTCAGGAGGCTGAGGCAGGAGAATCACTTGAACCCAGGAGGCGGAGGTTGTGGTGAGCCAAGATCGCACCATTGCCCTCCAGCCTGAGCAATAAGAGTGAAATTCCATCTCAAAAAAATAAATAAATAAATAAATAAATAAAACAAATGCATTAACTAATTTACCCTTCACTCAACCACATATGTAGGTATATCATTATCTCCATTTTATAAGTGAGAAATCAGAGGCCTTGAACAACTAGGTAATATGGCTACGGTAAAATAGATAGATATACAGCCAGGATTTGGGCCTAATGAGCAGAGCTCCAGAGCTTGTGCGTTTAACCACTTTAATTCGTCTTAAATATGCATGGGTGTATGTATGTGTGTGTGCATATGTGTATGCGTGTGTGGATGTGTGTGTGTGTGTGTTGGGCACATGACTAGTGGGTGCGAGCAATATATAACTTAAAGTTTGTAGCCCGAAGCTGCTTTAAAATCCTGTCAAAAGGATCAGTATGGTATTCTTCCCTTGACACTAGATGGACATTTTGGCAGATTCTATTATTTTTCTGCATCTTCTGTCCAACGAAATCTCTCAATATAAAGCCCTTACACTTACCCACTGCTGCAATCAAAATCTTCCCCTGTCTATATCTAATTCATCCTGGATTTTATCAAACATCCAATAGTTTTATCTATCTGAAAAGAGAAATTTGTATTTTCATTTTGACTTTTTTCTTTGTGTTTAAGTTTAAAGCATCTTGTCATAGGCTTTTCTTTTTTTTAATTTTCTTTTTTTTGTTATACTTTAAGTTTTAGGGTACATGTGCACAATGTGCAGGTTTGTTACATATGTATACATGTGCCATGTTGGTGTGCTGCACCCATTAACTCGTCATTTACATTAGGTATATCTCCTAATGCTATCCCTCCCCCCTTCCCCCACCCCACAACAGGCCCCAGAGTGTGATGTTCCCCTTCCTGTGTCCATGTGTTCCCATTGTTCAATTCCCACTTATGAGTGAGAACATGCGGTGTTTGGTTTTTTGTCCTTGCGATAGTTTGCTGAGAATGATGTATAAGATAACTTTCCATAGTAAGGATGTTCATCTTCTTTCATGTATAGTGCAAATATTTTCCTGGGTTTTTAAATTTGTTTTGTGATTTATACTTGGATATTTTCTTCTATATAGACTGTTACTAACAATCTTTTTTTAGTAACTTCTGCATCTGCCTTCAAATATTAAGAAGTTTTTGCCTTCAGTAAACATTTATTGAAATAAGATATGGACCCCTGTGGAGCTTGTAATCTAGTGGAAGGACCAGAGATGAAGAATGATCACAGCACAGTGTGACAAGCACAGAACAAAGTGCTATGGAATCAAAGAGAGAAATTGTTACATTCAAATTGTTACATTATTACTAGGGGGTTGATAGTTACAGAGAATATTTTCATAGGGTTTAAAATATGGCTGACAGTGGAGTGAAAAGAGAAGTAATAGAAGGGAGCAGCAAGAAGTGAAGCTCAAGCAGCAGAAAGAAGCCAAATTGTCAGACACATCTTTTTCCTCTTGAAGATTTGGATCTTATATCATAGTGATGAGAAAAGGGCCTACTCCATGTATTCTTGTCTCTCATTTGCTCCAACTCCAACCTTGACTTTGCTCTTTCTCTCTATATTGAACCACCAATGATTCCTTAAGATGATATGTGTTCTCATCCTGAATTTTGCACACAATATCTTAATCTTTCTCTTGTGCTTGAACTTTGGTGCACTTATTTTTCACTGGTCTGTATGGCCATGTTCACATCTTTATGCTTTCCCCTCCTCAAATGGAACAACTTTTCCCTTCATGAACTAGCATTCTCCCTGGGCATAAGCCTTCCTTAGTTAGCATCCAGTACCTGAGCTGCAATCATTTTCACTCACATGTAGCAAAAGGCTAAGCTATTTGACATAATGTACTTTCAATTCCACAGTACTAGCAATGCCTAACAAATAGTAGGCACTGGATGAGTCTTTACTAAATAAACAATTGGGTGAATGAGTGAGTGAGTAGTTTAATTGGAATACTGTTCCGGCTGAACCATGGAGCCATGGACTTGAAAGGACAAGTTGTCCAGATGATTTTACTCTGCTGGAAATTTCTTGAACCTTCTCTAAGAGAAACTTCTTTACTATGGAAAATAAGGCTCTCTCACTAAAAGATTACTATATGCACAGATAGTTAGATTAAATAAAATATAGTCTGTATATACACGGACTCTAGAAACAAGGATATAATATATGGATTTTAGGAAGTCTACAAGGACTGGGTCATTAGGCAGTAGGAAATGGGGACACACTCACATCAAGGGAGTGGCATGATTAGAACTGTAGCAGAGGCAGTTAATGGGGTGAACACATTAGATGATAGTTCCAAAGAAGAAGTAATAAAGGCAGGAACTAGAGCACTAGCAGTAAAAACAGACAGATAAAGATGGATTTTAACAATTAACAAATATTTATTGAACTCTGAAAACACTAATGTGAATACTATGAAGAAATTTTTATAGTATTGGTTGGTAAATAATGCTTAGTCTCCAACGTTTCTACATTCTGACCTTGTTCTGTGCTCTGCGGGGCTGATCTCAATGGAAAGTGTCTCTGGATTTCCCTTATCCCTTATTGGCTTTGACTAACTGGGGGGCGGGGTACCAGCAGGAGACCCAAAGGAGGAAGGTGAAGTATTTACTTCTTTCCAACCCTAGCTCCTTCTTCATCTCACTTGGGTTTTGGCAGCAGCAGTGTCCTGCCAAGGCCACAGTTTATTTTCAGAAGCCCCTAGTCCATATACCCAGGGATCATCAGACTCTGCTAACACCATGCTGCCTCAAGCATGGAAGATAATGTCTATCAACTGAAGCTAGTCCTTGGGGACCTTATGGTTCTTAGTTGATTCTATAAACCTTTCCAAAACTGTGGAAACTGTCCCTTCATTAAATTATGTTCAATTTGACCGTTTGAGGGAGGCTTTATCTCTCCCTCTGGGAGCCTGTTTATTACTCTTATAAATCCAAAGGTACTTTTAAGAAAATAGACAATACCAGCTATGGAAATGGAGCTATCATTAGTAGAATTTAGGTTTTTAATTATTTACTAATAATCGCCACAAAGATAACACACTAATGTTATTTGTTTGTGAACAAACTGAGCAGATTCTGAGTTCTCTAACTATACATCCCTTGCCCTCTATCTTCAATGGATCACCCTACAACCAAGCATCTTAAATTCTGAAGCTCTGGCCAGGCATGGTGGCTCATGCCTGTAATCCCAGCACTTTGGGAGGCCGAGGTGGGTGGATCTTGAGGTCAGGAGTTCAGGGCCAGCCCGGCCGAGATGGTGAAACCCCATCTCTACTAAAAATACAAAAATTAGCCAGGCGCAGTGGCAGGCGCCTGTGATCCCAGCTACTCGGGAGTCTGAGGCAGGAGAATTGCTTGAACCCAGGCGGTAGAGGTTGCAGTGAGCTGAGATCGCACCACTGCACTGCAGCCTGGGCGATAGATTGAGACTCCGTCTCAAAAAAAAAAAAAAAAGTTCTGAAGCTCTGAGATCATCTTTACATATAATTTCTTTCCATCCCCATGAATAGCCAATTGACAAGACTAGTCATCTTTCTCTACAGCATTGCTAAATTTTATGCCAAGCCCCTTATTCAAGTCTGAATTCTGATTCTCTCTAAACCACACCATAGCATGTCCTGAACTTGAAATTGTTTTTTACCTGTTGTTTCAGGTATGTTGTATTGTTACTCACAGAAGTCCAGGAGCATCCTGGGGTTAGATACAAATTTGTGACTAACTTTCAAATTTTCATCTATATTTCAGTGTTAATAATGTATTTGACTTTATTTCTCCCTCTTTTCACCCTGTGTGATCGTTAATACTGTTAACTTGATTAGATTGAAGGATGCAAAATATTGTTTCTGGGTATGTCTGTGAGGGTATTGCCAAAGGAGATTAACATTTGAATCAGTGCCCTGGGAGAGGCAGACCCATCCTCAATCTGGGAATGCACAATCTAATCAGCTGCCAGCAAGGCTAGAATAAAGCAGGCAGAAGAATGTGGAAGAACTAGACTGGCTGAGTCTTCCAGCCTTCATCTTTCACCCATACTGGATGCTTCCTGCCTTCGAACGTCAGACTCCACGTTCTTCAGCTTTTGGACTCTTGGATTTACAGCAGTGGTTTGTCAGGGACTCTCAGACCTTTAGCCACAGACTGAAGGCTGCACTGTAGGCTTCCCTAGTTTTGAGGTTTGGGGATTTGGACTGGCTTCTTTGCTCCTCAGCTTGCAGACGGCCTATTGTGGGACTTCACCTTGTGACTGTGTGAGTCAATACTCCCTAATAAACTTCCCTTTATATATACATCCACCCTATTAGTCCTGTCCCTCCAGAGAACCCTGACTAATACACCCTGAAAACTCTATTTTTGTTACTCTCTCAGAATGAGCTTCCCTTTTTAAATATAACGACCTCTAAATAAACCAACCCAAATTTATGGGTATGATTCCTAATTTTTGTACAGAAACCATAATTATCCACTCCTTTTAAAAATATAATTTCGCATGATGGTATGTGCCCATCCCCCAAGGCTCTTTATCTTGCTCTAAGTATCTGAAACCCCTGCTCACTGTCAGGTGGGAAGACAGCAGGGCTGCTATTGCTGTTGGACTGACGCATATCTTTGGAAACAATGAAAACCAAGACAAAATATACCAAAATCTCTGGAATGTAACAAAAGCAGTGTTAAGAGGAAAGTTTATAACACTAAATGCCCACATGATGAAGTCAGAATGATCTCAAATGAACATTCTAATATTACACCCAGAGGAACTAGGAAAGTAAGAGCAAATCAACCCCAAAGCTAGCAGAAGAAAAGGAATAACTAAAATCAGAGACAAGCTAAACAAAATTGAGATGCGATAATTCATGCAAAGAATCAAAAAAAGATAAGTTGGTGTTTTGAAAGAATAAACAACACAGATAATCACTAGCTAAATTAACAAAAAAAGAGAGAAAATGCAAATAACTGCAAACAGAAATGACAAAGATAACATTACAACTGATGCTGCAGAAATACAAAAGATCCTCAGAGACTGTTATGAACACCTCTATGCATACAGACAACAGAATCTACAGGAAAAGGATAAATTCCTCTAAACATACAACCTCCCCAGATCAAATCAGGAAGAAATTGAAAGCTCGAACAGACCAATAATGCATTATTAAATTGAAACAGTAATAAAAACCTACCGACCAAAAAAAGCCCTCTACCAGATAGATTCACAACTGAATTCTACCAGATACGCAAAGAGGAGCTGTTACCAATCACACTGAAACTATTCCAAAAAATTGACGAGGAGTGTTTCCTCTTTAATTCATTCTATGAAGCCAGCATTATCCTGATACAAACATCTGGAAAAGGCACAACAAAACAAGAAAACTAATGGCCAATACATCAGATGAACATAGATGCAAATATCCTCAACAAAACACTAGTAAACTGAATACAGCAGGACATCGAAAAGTTCATTAACCATGATCAGGAAGGCGTAATTCCTGGGATCCAAGTTTGGTTCAACATATGAAAATCAATAAAGGTGATTCACCACATAAACAGAATGGGGAAAGGATTCCCTATTTAATAAATGGTGCTGGGAAAACTGGCTAGCCATATGTAGGAAACTGAAACTGGACCCCTTCCTTACACCTTATACAAAAATTAACTAAAGACAGATTAAAGACTTAAATGTAAAACCCCAAACCATAAAAACCCTAGAAAAAAATCTAGGCAATACCATTCAGGACATAGGCATGGGCAAAGATTTTATAATAAAATATCCAAAAGCAATTGCAACAAAAGCTAAAATTGTCAAATGGGATCTAATTAAACTAAAAAGCTTCTGCACAGCAAAAGATACTATCATCAGAGTGAACAGGCAGTCTACAGAATGGGAGAAAATTTTTGCAATCTATTCATCTGACAAAGGTCTAATATCCAGAATTTACATGGAACTTAAATTTACAAGAAAAAAAAACCGTATGACCAAACTGAAATAAATAAATAAATAAATAAATAAAAACATTGAATTCATTCAAATCAAATTATTGGTATCTATTTAGCCTCTCAGCCATAAGGAATCACTGAATGTTAAAAATGTGTGGAAATTTAACAGATAAGGAAACCAAGGCCTTTAGCACTAATATAGCCTAAAATCATGCTGCTAGTAGTCTTAGAATATAAATCACAACACATGTCTTCCTTGGAATCAACATAAATGCCCATTGACAGTAGACTGGATGAAGAAAATGTGTACATATACATCATAGAATACTACATAGCCATAAAAAAGAATGAGATCATGTCCTTTGCAGCAACATGGAAGGAGCTAGAGGCCCTTTTTCTGAGCAAACTAATGCAGAAGCAGGAAATCAAATACCACATGTTCTTACTTATGAGTGAGAACTAAATATTGAGTACACATGGACACAAAGAAAGGAACAATAGACACTAGGACTTACTTGAGGGTGGAGGGTAGGAGGAGGATGAGTATTGAGAAACTACCTATCAGATAATATGCTTATTACCTGGCTGATCAAATAATCTGTACACCAAACCCCCGTGAAAAATAAAACAGAACACACACACACACACACACACACACAAATCATCTCCATCAGAAAGTGGGCAAAGGACATGAGCAGACAGTTCTCAAGAGAAGACATTAATGTGGCCAATAAACATGGAAAAAAAGCTCAACATCACTGATCATTAGAGAAATGTAAATCAAAACCACAATGAGATACCATCTCAAGCCAGTCAGAATGGCGACTATTAAACAGTCAAGAAACAACAGATGCTGGCGAGGCTGTGGAGAAATGGGAATGCTTTTATGCTGTTGATGGGAATGGAAATTAGTTCAACTACTGTGGAAGACAGTGTGGCAATTCCTCAAGGATCTACAACCAGAAATACCGTTTGATTCAGCAATCCCACTACTGGGTATATACCCAAAGGAATATAAATTATTTTATTATAACGACACAAGCACACATATGTTTATTGCCGCACTATTCACTATTCACAATAGCAAAGACATGGAACCAACCCAAATGACCATCGATGATAGACTAGATAAAGAAAATGTGGTACATATATACCATGGAATACTATGTAGCCATAAAAAGGAATGAGATCATGTCATTTGCAGGGACATGGATGAAGCTGGAAGCCATCATCCTCAGCAAACTAATGCAGGAACAGAAAACCAAACACCACATGTTCTCACTCATATGTGGGAGCTGAACAATGAAAACACATGGAAACAGGGAGGGGAAGAACACACACTAGAGCCTGTTAGGGGGGCGAGGGCAGGGAGAGCATCAGAACAAATAGCTTATGCATGCAGGGCTTAATACCTAGGTGACAGGTTGATAGGTGCAGCAAACACCATGGCACACGTTTACCTATGTAAAAAACCTGCACATTCTGCACATGTATCCCAGAACTTAAAGTAAAATAAAATTTTAAAAAGTTATATGATCATCTCAATAAACACAGAAAATCTTCTGATAGAATACAACATTTTTTCTTGATAAAGACTCTCTACAAACTATTCATTAAAGGAACATTCCTCAAGATAATAAGAGTCATCTACACACAGCCAACATCAAGCTGAAAGGACAAAAGCTAAAAGTATTCTCTGTTAGGGAACAGGAACAAGCAAATGATGTCCACTCTCACCACTCCTATTCAACATAGTACTGGATGTCCCAGTCAGAGCAATCAGGCAGGAGCATAAAATAAAAGACATACACATATAAAAAGAAGTCAAATTATCTCTCTTCACTGATGATATGATTCTACACTTAGAAAACCCTAAAGACTATGACGAGAGGCTCCTAGACCTAATAACTGACTTCAGTAAAATTTCTGGATATAAAATCAATGTATAAAAATCAGTAGCATTTCTATACACCAACAACATTCAAGTTTATAGTCAAATCAAGAAAGCAACTACATTTACAATAGCCACAAAAAAATTAAATGCCTAGAAATATATCTAACCAAGGAGGTGAAAAACCTCTACAAGAAGAACTATACAAAACATTGCTGAATGAAATCATAGATGACACAAACAAATGGAAAAACATTCCATGCTCAGGGATTAGAAAAATCAATGTCACGAAAACGTCCATATTGCAAAAAGCAACCTCAAGATTCAACACTATTCCCACCAAACTATCAACATCATTTTTCACAGAATTAGAAAAAAAAGATTCTAAAATTTATATGGAACTGAAAAAGAGCCTGAAGAGCCAAAGTAATCCTAACCCCCCAAAAAAAAAAAAAAAAAAAAAACAAAGCTGGAGGTATCACGTTACCTGACCTCAAACTCTACCATGAGGCTACAGTAACAAAACAACATGGTACTGCTACAAAAAGAGACACGTAGACAAAAGTAACAGAATTGAGAACCTAGAAATAAAGCCATACACTGACAATAAGCTGATCTGTGACAAAGTTGACAAAAATATGCAATGGATCAAGGACTCCTTATTCAATAAATGGTACTGGGATAACTAGGTAATCACATACAGAGGAATTAAACTGGACCCCTTCTTATCATCATATACAAAAATTAAGTCAAGATGGGTTAAATACTTAATGGTAAGATCTACAATGCTAAAAATCCAAGAAGAAAACCTAGGACTTACCCTCTGGACATTGGCCTTTGCAAAGAATTTATGAGTAAGTTTTCAAAAGTAGTTGCAACAAAAGCAAAAATTGACAAGTTGGACTCAATGAAACTAAAGAGCTTCTGCACAGCCAAAGAAGCTATCAATTGATCAACCAGATTATCTGCAGAATGGGAGAAAACGTTCACAAACTATGCATGTGACAAAGAACTAATATCCAGAATCTATGAAAAATGTAAACAAATCAACAAGTAAAAAGCAAATAACCCCATTAATATGTGGGCAAAGTATGTAAACAGACGCTTCTCAAAGGAAGACATACAGGTGGCCAACAACTATATTAAAAATACTCAACATCACTAATCATCAGATAAATACAAATCAAAACCACAATGAGTTACCATCCCACTCCAGTCAGAATGGCTATTAGTGAAAAGTCAAAAAATGACACATGTTGGCGAGGCCGTAGAGAAAAGAATGCTTATACATTGTTGCTGGAAATGAAAATTATTTCAGCCACTGTAGAAAGTAGGTTGGAGACTTCTTAAAGAATTAAAAATACAACTATTATTTGACATAGCAATCCCATTACTGCAGTATATCCAAAAGAAAATAAATTGTTCTGCCAGAAAAACACATTCACTCGTATGTTCTATTAGTCCACTTTGTGTTGCTCATATGTACTATTAGTCCACTTTGTGTTGCTACAGAGGACTACCCGGGGCTGAGTAACTTATAAAGAAAAGAGATTTATTTTACTCATGGTTCTGCATGCTGTATACACATGGCACCAGCATCTGCTTGGCTTCTAGTGAGGACTCAGAAAGGTTTTACTCATGGAGGAAAGAAAGAGGGAGCAAGCAAGAGAGAGATGAGGGAGGGTACCAAGCTATTCATGAGGGAACTACCTCATTACCCAAACACCCCCACCAGGCCCCACCTCCAACATTGGGGATGACATTTCAATATGAGATTTGAATGGAACAAATATCCAAACCATACTTTTTTGCCCCTCATCTCCCAAACCTCATTTCTTTCTAACATTTCAATATATAATATACCTTTCTAATAGCACCTAAACTCATTGCAGCATCAACCCAAAAACTCAAAATCCAAAGTCTCATCTGAAACTCAAGGCAAGTTCCTTAGAGGTATGATCCTGTCAAATAAAAAAAACAAGTTATTTACTCCCAAGATACAATGATGGCACAGGTGGCATTGGGTAAACATACTCATTCCGAAAGGGAGAAATCAGGCAAAAGAAAGGGGCAACAAGCCTCACACAAGTCTGAAACCCAGCAAGGCAGACATTAAATATTAAAGCTCCAAATAATGTCCCTTGACTCCATATCCTGCTTTCTGGACACACTGGTGTAAGGGGTGGGCTATCAAGGCCCTGGACAGCCTTACCGTCGTGGATTTGCTGGACATAGCCCACATGGCTGCTCTCATGGGTTGGACCCTGATGCCTACAGGTTTTCCATGCTGAGGCTGAACGCTGCTGCTGATTCTACCATTCTGGAATCTGGAGGTCAACAACCCTGTTTCCACAGTTCCACTAGATGGGGATTCTGCATGGTGCCTTCAGCCCCATATTTTCCCTTGGCACTGCCCTGGCAGAAGTACTCTGTGGGGGCTGCATCCCTGTGGCAGGCTACTTCCTGTGCACTCAAGCTTTCTAATACATCTTCTGAAATCTAGGTGGAACCTGCCAAGCCTCCCTCACTCTTGTAATATTTGTTCCTGCAGGCTTAATACCACGTGGAAACTGCTAAGGCTCATAGTGGCTTGCACTTTTCAAAGCAGCATTCTGAGACGTACCTGGGGCCCTTTGAGTCAAGCCTAGAGCTAGAGAAGCTGGAATGCAGGGATCAGACTCCCAAGATGGTTCAACGCAGTGGCACCCTGACCCTGGCCTTAAAACCATTATTTTCTCCTAGGCCTCTGGTCCTGTGATAAGATGGACTTTCCTGAGGACTTCTGAAATGACTTCTAGGCCTTTAATCTATCAAGTGTTTGCTTAACAGGCTTCTTGGATTTCTCTCCTGAAAATACTTTTTCCTTGTCTGTGACATGGCCAGGCTGCTAATTTTCCAAACTTTAATGCTCTGCTTCCCTTTTAAATTCAAGTTCCAACTTTAAGTCATTTCTTTGCTCCCAAATCAGATTGTTAGATGCAGGCATGTCATTTTTTAATGCTTTGCTGCTTAGAAATTTCTTCTCCAGATAACCTAGGTCATTATTCTTAACTTCAACCTTCTGTGAATTCCTAGGGCATGGACACAATACAGCCAAGTTCTTTGCCCTGAGAACAACACAGGTTACCTTTACTCCAATAGCTTCCTCATTTCCATCTGGGACCTCATCAGCATTACCTTCACTGTCCATATTTCTATCCGCATTTCGGTCACAACCATTTACCAGTCTGTATGAAATTCCAAACTTTCCCTCATCTTCCTGTCTTCTTCCAAACCCTCCAAACTCTTCTAACCTCTGCCTGTTTTCTAGCTCCAAAGTCACTTATACATCTTCTAGTTATCTTTTTAGCACAACCTCACTCCTTCATACCAATTTAATGTATTAGTCCATATTGTGTTGCTATCAAGGAATACTCATGGCTGGGTAATTTATAAAGAAAATAGGTTTATTTGGCCCACGGTTCTTCAGGCTGTGTAAGCATAGCACCAGAATCTGCTCAGGTTATGCTGAGGCCTCAGGAAGGTTTTACTCATGACAGAAAGGAAGGGGGAGCAGGTGTGTCATATTGCAAGAGAGTGAGCAAGAGAGAGAGGAGGGAGAGTACCAAGCCATTCACAAGGAATCTACCCCCATTATTCAAACACCTTCCACCAGGCCCCACCACCAACACTGGAGGTTACATTTCAACATGACATTTGGAGGGGGAATTTATCCAAACCATATCATGTATTCATCATAGCACT
This sequence comes from Pan paniscus, assembly GCF_029289425.2. Taxonomy (NCBI): domain Eukaryota; kingdom Metazoa; phylum Chordata; class Mammalia; order Primates; family Hominidae; genus Pan; species Pan paniscus. The sequence goes on from NC_073272.2 coordinate 36,957,064, forward strand.
ATTCATAATAGCAATGCCATGAAATCAACCTAGGTGCCCATCAATGGTGGATTGGATAAAGAAAATGTAGTACATATACATCATGGGTATACTATGCAGCCATACAAAAGAATGATGTCGTGTCCTTTGCAACAATATGAATGCAGCTGGAGGCCATTATCCTCAGTGAATCAACACAGAAACAGGAAACAAAATACTGCATGAAATATTTGGTACACATGGGCATAAAAATGGGGACAATATAGGGAGAAGGGGTGCAAATATTTCAAAACTACCTATTAGGTACTATGCATACTACTCAACATATCCATGTAACAAACCTGCACAGGTACCTCCTGAATCTAATATAAAAATTGAAATTACAAAAAAGAGAAGATACTTTTTCACTTAAAATCATACAGTCTAGAACATTTTGGATTAACTAATGGTAGTTTAGTACAACCATTAATATATTTTTAATTATTAAAAGACTATATTTTAGATTAGTTTTAGGTTCACAGCAAAATTGAGAGGAAGATATAGATTTCCCATTTACTCCCTGCCCTCACATATGCACAGACTCCCTGGTTATCATCATCCCTCATCAGAGTGCAACACTTTTTACAATTCATAAAACTATGTTGACACATTGTAAACATCCAAAGCCCATAGTTTTCTTAAGGTTTACTCTTGCTGTTGTACATTTTATGGGTTTAGACAAATGTATAAATACATGTATGTATTTATACATGTATCCATTATTATGGTATTATACAATGTATTTTCATTGCCCTAAAAAGTCCCCTATTCTTCACCTGTTAATCACTTCTCCAACATTCATATCTTGGCAACCACTGATCTTTTTGCCCTCTACACAGTTTTTTCTTTTCCAGAATGTCATAGTTAGAAGCAGTATGTATTCAGATTAGCTTCTTGCACTTAGTAATATACATTTAAATTTCCTCCATATCTTCTCATGGCTTGATAATTTATTTCTTTTTAGCACTGAATATTACTTCATTGTCTGGATGTATCACTATGTACTTATCCATTCACCCACTGAACTACATCTTAGTTGTTTCCAAATCTGGGCAATTATAAATAAAACTGCCATAAACCTCCATGTCCAGGTTTTCAGTAGACATAAGTTTTCAACTCCATGGGAAACTACCAAAGAGCATGATTATTGGATTGTATTATATGAGTATGTTTAGTTTACTTTTATAAAAAACTACCAAACTGTCTTCCAAAGTGGCTGTTTCATTTTGCATTCCCACCAGCAATAAATGAGAGTTCTTGTTGCTCCTTAACCTCATCAACATTTGATGTTGTCAATGTTCCAGATTTTAGCCATTGTAATAGGTTTGCAGTAGACCATTCACTTTTTACTGTTTTCTCATTTAGCTTGCCCTAATTAACCTCATTTTTTTCAACCAGTAGAATTGCCTCTTTACACATAGCTTTCTGACTAGAGCTACCTGTGAAGGAGACTGCCTCTGAGGAGAGAAAACAAAGGAGGAAATAACCAGGGCTTCCTGCATGCCAAAATGGGTGTCACTATTAGTAATTCTAATTCCAGAAATGCTGTGCCAGAAGAAATGAGACAACATTGGGGAATCAGGAGAATAGAGATTATAAATCAAGGGATAAAAAATCAAGAATGCATTCTGAAAGAGTTAAGCAGAGGTAGGAACAAAGAGAAAGGCAAGACAGGAAATGAAGTATAATAGTATGTGCAATGGACATTTTTTCAGTCCTGTCTACAGTGATTTATCTACTAAATGTGGGGCTGTTGAGGAGTATATTCTATCATCTGGCACTCTGTGAGGTGCTTCTAAGTCACTGCTTCTTTAGATCTGTCCATCAAAAAGTTACTGGAGCGGGGCTATAGGCTGTCACCCCACAGGTGTTGCAGAAGACCTTACAAGTCCAGAATAGCCTGAACCACACACTGTGCCTCAGCATTCCTTCCCCAATGACTGAAATTAGTAAGTTGTGAAGAAGAGTGGGGTTGAACAGTTGTCTGTGAGAGATTAGAGTTATGATGCATCAGAGCTTAACAGAAGAAAGGAAAACTGGCACACAAAATAAGAAATAAGAGTAGAAGCCACCTCCTGTGTGTGAAACCCAAATCTAGGTAGTCTTCAACTTAAGACACAAATAGAATATCAGATGTAAAACTTGCAGAAGTAAAATATTTGCCAGATCTTTGTATGAGGCCAATATGTTACCAGTATTGGTCAAGATCTTATTAAGATGAGAAGGTAGATCTTGTGACTGAGTCTACAATTTGAGTAATCTTAGCATCTGCAGCTGAGTAAAGATCTGGTAAGATCAGGATGGACAGTTTCTATTAACTTAAGGAGCACAAAATGAATAGAATGATGATGGCTCAATGTTGCAGGAAGTCAGGGACCCCGAATGGGGGGACCGGCTGAAGCCATGGTGGAAGAACATAAATTATGAAGATTTCATGGACATTTATTAGTTCTCCAAATTAATATTTTTATAATTTCTTATGCCTGTCTTTACTGCAATCTCTGAACATAAATTGTGAAGATTTCATGGACACTTATCACTTCCCCAATCAATACCCTTGTGATTTCCTATGCCTGTCTTTACTTTAATCTCTTAATCCCATCATCTTTGTAAACTGAGGAGGATGTATGTCACCTCGGGACCCTGTGATGATTGCGTTAACTGCACAAATTGTTTGTAGATCATGTGTGTTTGAACAATATGAAATCTGGGCACCTTGAAAAAAGGACAGGATAACAGCAATGTTCAGGGAACAAGGGAGATAACCTTAAACGCTGACTGCCAGTGAGCTGGGCGGAACAGAGCCATATTTCTCTTCTTTCAAAAGCAAATGGGAGAAATATCGCTGAATTCTTTTTCTCAGCAAGGAACATCCCTGAGAAGAGAATGCGTCCCTGAGGGGAGGCCTCTAAAATGGCCGCTTTGGGTGGCGGCTGTCTTTTACGGTCATTGCTGTGGGATGAAATAAGCCCCAGTCTCCCATAGCGCTCCCAGGCTTATTAGGATGAGGAAATTCCCACCTACTAAATTTTGGTCAGACCGGTTGTCTGCTCTCAAACCCTGTCTCCTGATAAGATCTTATCAATGACAATGCGTGCCCAAAACTTCATTAGCAATTTTAATTTCGCCCTGGTCCTGTGGTCCTGTGATCTCGCCCTGCCTCCATTTACCTTGTGATATCTTATTACCTTGTGAAGCATGTGATCTCTGTGACCCACACACTATTCATACACTCCCTCCCCTTTTGAAAATCACTAATAAAAACTTATTGGTTTTATGGCTCAGGGGGCATCACGGAACCTGCCATCATGTGATGTCTCCCCCGGACACCCAGCTTTAAAATTTCTCTCTTTTGTACTGTGTCCCTTTATTTCTCAGACAGGCCAACACTTAGGGAAAATAGAAAAGGACCTACGTGTAATATCAGGGGTGAATTTCAGCCAATAGCTCAATATTCATTGGTAAACCAAATAGACACTAGAGTTTAATTACAATAGAGATTGTCATTAATTTTTGTTGACTTAAGAAAAACGCATGCTTACTGAAACTATTCATTTGTTCTATTTTCCATTCGCATCTCATAGTTTTTTCTTTTGGTATGTTAAACTTGGGAATTCCCACATGTTTTTCTTTGGATAGGATTTGAGTCACTCTGTCCAGATGGGAAATTGAATCATATGGTGTTTTCACTGCATGAAGTGAAAGTCTAGATACCATAAGAGTGACTGGCCAACTGCTCAGACAGCACCATCAAGTCTGTAGATTTGCTAGTCTTTTCAAGAGCTGCTCTTCACCATGGAAATTTATTTTCTAGCAGAGTACTATTCTGATTTTCTTGGAAAAAGAAAAAAAGGAAAAGAGTGGAACAAAAGAGGAATACTTAAAAATTCAGTACTTGCTTTTTACTGTAGGTCTCTGACTAAACTTCTCTCTTTCTAGAATTACAAAAATTAAAAGGGACTACCCTCCCTTTTCTTTTATTTCAATTTATGTGGTTTCAGTCACTTCCAGTAAATGGAGATCTAAAAATATTAAATGAAAAATGCTAGAAATAAACAATTCATAAGTTTTAAGTTGCCCATTGTTTAAGTAGCATAATGAAATCTCATCTGTCCCTCTCTTTCTGGCCTGGGATGTGAATAATCGCTTTTTCCAGCGTATCTACACTCTCTATGCTCCCCACCTGTTAGTCACTTGGAAATCATCTTCATTAACAGATCAACTGTCATAAAGATACAGGAGCTAGAAAGAAATTATTTAGGCAGATAGTGAGAGCAAAAGAGTTCTCGGCAAAGCTTCCCTTCTAACAAAAATCAGCCAAAGAAATTATTTTTTTCTAACAAAGAGCAGCCTGAAAAATCAAGCTGCAAACATAGATAAGCAAGCTGGAAGGTTGCATGGGGGAATGCCAGCAGCTGTGCCAATGGAAAAGGGCTACCTGGGGACCAGGCATATCCAACATGGAGGCTCTATCTTCCCTTCTTTTTGTTACCACATGTATAGTAAAGGAATGGGCAACATGGTGCCAGCCAGGCAGAAGAACCCATTTGCATAATAAAAGATTAGGGTGGAGACTGCCAGTTTTTTGTGCCCTATGCAAATGACACACATAGTCCTAACCAGTTTTTCATGCCTTATGCAAATGGCACACCTGGTCCAACCAATCTTTTGCACCCTATGTAAATCAGACACCACCACCTCAAGCTAATCTATAAAACCCCCTGCATTTCACCATGGAACTAGAAACCCATTCAGGACCCCTTTCTCTGCAACAGAGAAAGCTTTTCTCTTTTTTTGCCTATTAAACTTCTGCTCTCAACCTCATTCTTTGTGTGTCCACGTCCTAGTTTTCCATGGCCATGAGACAACCAATCTTGGGTATCACCCCAGACAACAAGGCCACTTCAATAATACTGCAGTGTTTGTGTTTAAGTCACCCTAATTTTACTTAATCGGGGCCCCAAAGTGCAATAATAGCGAAGCTGACAATTTCCATATGCCAAAGAGAAGAGAAAGAAAAAAATCATATGCTGAGATTACTAAGCTCTATGTAAAAACCCATCTTCTATCTGTAAAATTGCAAAAAAGGAAAAAGAAATTTGTACTAGTTTGCTGCCACATCTCAGATTGCAAAAGTGATGGCCACAGTGCATAATAAATACTTAGTTAAGATGAAAAAGGCATTATATTTATGGGTGGAAGACACAAACAGAAATGTGATCTTATATATGACAGTTGGGTTTGGTACTATACATAGTTTCAGGCATCAACTGAGGGGCTTCATAGGTAACACCCCAAATAAAGGGGGACTATTGTATTAATGTAAGAAATAGTGGGACCTTAAAAGGACCAAACCTTTTAGAAAAATTTGAACACTATATCCTTGAGTGTATATGGCATATCTTCTTATCTGATATATATATTTTTCTAACTAAAAAGATTCCTTTTGCAAGGATGTCTCAGGATTGTATCAGGGGAGTTCTTCTTGGATGCTACAGTGTAGCAGAGAAAGATAATTTCCACTGTTTTCTTACCTGAGGAGTCTTCAGGGTCTATAGAAGATAAATAGCTGCAATTACAAGAAAAAAAGAGCCTACTAACTCCAGAAGGGATGTCACTAATGGGAATACTGTTGTTAAGTCACCTTTAAAGAAATGCACACACAGTGACCAATAAGCACTTTGTGTCTTGAAAGAAACACATCTTATTACTCTAATACTTATCCCAGCCTAGCTTTTAAGACATAGCCTAAGCAGGAGCCCATATAAAAGGTTAACCCAAGAATTTGTGAATAGTGACCATGCCTTTAGCTTTCCTGAACACCTAATGCATAAATTGACACAGAGCAGTATTTCAAAGAACAGATGAACAATTTTATCTCTTCCTAGCTCACTCCTAACTCTATTTTTCTTTTTCCTTTTCTTTCCTAATAAACTGTTTTACATTTTATTATTTATTCATCTTACTGTTTTTCCTGCTGTGTATGCTCTCAAATTTCCTAAGTAGGAATGAACTTTACTTCATGTATGCTTCATCTTTCCCTTTATGATTGACACACTTAGGTAACATCACACTGGGCATGACAAGGTCCCAAACATACTCCTTTCTGCATATGTTTCCTGCAGCTTACTTCTCTCTAACACCCCAAAATTAATGTGGCAGGAACCATCTTATCTAGATTTATGGTTCCTAAGGAAGATTTAATTTTTGTTGTGTCACCTAAGGTGACTGAATTAGCATCTTGTCACACATGAGGGTGAACAACACACACTGGGGTTTGTTGGGTGTGCAGGGGTAGGGAGAACATCAGGAAGAATAGCTAATGGATGCTGGGCCTAATATCTAGGTGATAGATTGATCTGTGCAGCAAACCACCTTGGGACACATTTAACTATGTAACAATCCTGCACATCCTGCACATGTACCCTGGAACTTCAAAGTCAAAGGAAAAACACTTCTTGTGATGTCATTGAATAAAAAAGATAAATTAAGAATTATTTTCAGAAAATTATTTTGTATGACATAAGTCTTCAACTGGGGCTGGACAAATATAAATGTGACCAACTTTGAGACCCATTGTTATTTATTGGAACTAACTCCTAGAGAATAACATGTAACGAAAAACTAGCAATTTTAATGACAAACGATCTGTGTCAGGGCATCCTTAATAATTTTAATAATATTTAAGCCTAAAATACGTATCGGTTTGGGGGTGTGGTTATGCTGATACAATTACTTGCAGCAATCACAAATCAGAATTTTTTTTGGCAATTTCCTTAATCTCAACAGGGATAAATTTGAAGAAATTTCCAAAAATGATTGTATCTTGCTACGTGTTACAAATAAAATATAAAGCAAGTGTTGTAGCAACAGATGTTGAATAAATAACTAAATGTTCTCTGAGTTATTACGAAAAGGGTACACTCTTAATCTAGCCTACCTCCTCCTTATGATTAAATTCAAATTCAGACTTCTTGGTCAATATCATGTAAATGTAGATAACTTGGTATGCACTTCACTCTTCTGTTCTTTTCATGATCTATTAATCACCAAAGATCAGTAACAGTCTTACATCCATTTCTTTTTTCCATATTGCGGGCTTTAGTATATATTGCATGTAATATAAGTTAAAAAGTTACAACTGACTTCTTATAAGTAAGTGAATGAGTTTTCCCCATAAATTTTTCATTTATGGAAAGATTATTCCTGTCTCTGGCTTTGAACAGTTTAAGTTTATACAGTGTTTTCTCCAATTTTCACCTGTTATACACATGTAAGATTTTAAGCAATTCATTCTGTGATGTAGTCAAATGAAGAGTCACATATGTCTTCAACTTTTCAACATGCTCTGTGGTTTCATTCATAGAATGTAGTTATTTCAAGACTGTGAACAAAACTAAAGTCATAATGATCCTACAAAATATATGGATTCTCATATATTCAACAAGTATTTCTTGAATACCTACTGTGCACAGGTTCTGTGCTAAGTGATAATACACAATAACAAAACTATTGTGTATGAAGATGAAAATAATTATTAACTTTTTATTTCCTACAAAATGGTACCAAGAGAGATTTGCCACCTTTATTAGCTATAAAAGCACAGGTAATATGGTAGTTGTGGGACCCATCACTCCTGTTAAAATTGCTGTTGAGTCTTTGTCCTTTTGTACTTAGATTCATTGAGTAGAAAGTATTTGTTCCGAGTAATAATAAGTTATGCTTTATTATCATCTGTCATTTTCTGCCTGAACTCTGCACCTTGAAATAAACATCAGAGGTAAGAAATACTTGGGTGTGCTGATAATGTAGTGTGGTGGGGTGAACTGAAGTTTCTCTGCCTCTTAGACAGATTGGATTTAGCAATCAGAGTGAAGCAATGGGGCATGGTGTCTTTCATTAATAGCTAATACAAGAAGCTTATAACATCATCAGGGCAGGGAAAGGGGAAAAATATCTTAATAAAAGAAGATAATATTTAGTTAGAAATAAAGCCAAAGTCAAGGTAGATGAAGAGAAATGTCTTTTGTGGTCAAGTTGGGAATATTTTAAAGAAAATTGTCTCCCACAAGATGTGGTGTGAATAATTTCAGACATTGCAGGGAAAGAGAAGCAGAGTGGAAACCTTAAACTATTCTCAATCCCATTATTGGAACCAAAGCAAACCCCTCACCACACCTTTCTGGGCAGAACCAGCAGTATAACTGGGCAGATCAAAAACAATTTACTTGCATCATAACCAAAGTTTCACATTTGCAAGTCTTAAGGTGTCAAGTTGCTTGCCTTATGCAAAGTTAATGGCCTGAAGCATCAGAACAAATGAAAGCAAAAAAAAAACAGTTGCTGAATGAGATAAAAGTGGGGAAAGGTGATTGAATTAGCAGTTTAGGAGCAACAAGAAGGAGCATGTACAGTCATCCCTTGGAATGCTTGGAGGACTGGTTCCATGACCCCCTGCAGATACCAAAATCCACCAATGCTCAAGTCCCTTGTATAAAATGGTGTAGAATAACCTACAAACATCCTCCCATATACTTTAAATAATTTCTAGATTGTAGACATGCATCACTTTGTGACGAGAGTACTTTTTGAGGATGCGTTGTTAGGCGATTTCATCATTGTGTGAACATCATACAAACTGAGCAGCATGTGACTGTACAAAACTATAGGGTATCCTAATACAATGGTAAGTATCTGTGTATCTAAACACCTGTAAACAGAAAAGGTACTGTAAACATATGGTATGAATAACAAAAAATGGCACACTTGTATAGGCCACTTAACATGAATGGAGCTTGTGGAACTGGAAGTTGCTCTGCATGAGTTAATGAGTGAGTGGTGAGTGAATGTGAAGGCCTAGGACAATACTGTACACTACTGTAGACTTTATCAGCACTGTCCACATGGACTACACTGAATTAGTTTTACACAAAAATACTTTTTAAGGTATTCTTCTTTAATAATAAGTTAACCTTAGCTTACTATAACTTTTTACTTCAAAAACTTTTTTTTAACTTTTTGACTCTTGTAATAACACAGCTTAAAACACAAAAACATTTACAGCTATATGAAAATATTTTCTTTCTCTTTAAAATTTTTTATTTTAATTATTATAGGAACATAATAGTTGTATACATTTATGGATTATATGTGATGTTTTGAAACATACAATATGTTGTGATCAAATGAGGGTAATTGTGATATCAATCACCTTAAGGGTTTATCTTTTTTTTTTTTTTTTGAGACAGAGTAGTCTCGCTCTGTCACCCAGGCCGGAGTGCACTGGAGTGATCTCAGCTCACTGCAAGCTCCGCCTCCTGGGTTCACGCCATTCTCCTGCCTCAGCCTCCCAAGTAGCTGGGATTACAGGTGCGTGCCACCACACCTGGCTAATTTTTTGTATCGTTAGTAGAGACAGAGTTTCACCGTGTTAGCCAGGATGGTTTCTATTTCCTGACCTCGTGATCTGCCCGCTTCATCCTCCCAAATAAATTTATCATTTTTTTTGTGTTAGAAGCATTCAAATACCACTTTTACTTATTTTAAAAAATACAACAAATTATTGTTAACTGTAGTCACCCTATTGTGCTGCCAAATACTAGGTCTTCTTCATTCTATCTAACTGTTATTTTATACCCATCTATCATCCTCTCTTTATCACCCCATCCCCACTATCTTCCCAGCCTTTGATAAACATCATCCTACTCTCTATCTCTATGAGTTCAATTTTTTTTTGTACAACCAAGATGGAGAACAGTATAAAAATTCCTCAAAAAATTAAAAATCAAACTACTGTATGTTCTTTCTTTATATTCTTATTCTATGAGCTTTTTTATTTTTAATTTTTTACATTTTTTTAAAACTGAGACATAGGCACACACATTATCCTAGGTTTTCACAGGGTCAGGATCATCAGGATCACTGTCTTTCACCCCGACATCTTGTCCCACTGGAAGGTCCTCAGGGGCAATAACATGCATGGAGCTGTCATCTCCTGTGATAATAACACCTTCTTCTGGAATACCTCCTGAAGGGCCCGCCTGAGTCTGTTTTACAGTTAACTCTTTTTTTTAATAAGTAGAAATAATGATAAATGGTATAGTATAGTAAATGTATAAACCAGTAACATAGTCGTTTATTATCAAGTATTATGTGCCGTATATAATTGCATGTGTTGTATTTCTGTACGACTGATTTGTTTACACCAATGTCACCACAAACACGTGAATAATGCATTGTGCTATGATGTTTTGAGGGCTACAACATCACTACGCAATAGAAAATTTTCAGCTCCATTCTAATCTTCTAGGACTACTGTCCTATAGACTGTTGTTGACCAAAACATCATTATGTGGCATGTAACTCTACTTATGTTATCTAATACAATATAAATGCTATGTAAATAGCTGTTATACTGTATTGTTTAGGGAATAATGACAAGGAAATAAGTCTGTACATGTTCAGTAAATACTTTTTTTTTTTTAGTATTTTAATCTGTGGTTTCTTGAATCCACAGATATGGAGCCCACAGATATGGAGTCCTACTGTATAGGCTTAAGGATGTCTAAGGAGTATCCCTGGAGGACCTTATCCCTCCTCTCTCATCCTTCATATAGGCAGTATGGGATGTCTCTGTGTGTAGTACTCTATAAGGTATGTTGTAAGACTGTTACATTTCTTCACCACATCCATCTTACCCCAATCTATTTGGTTTTAGAACAATAATCTTATTCAGTAGTGACCCACTTATGGCTTCATTTGGGTGGGCCTGTATTTCAATTCTGGAAAAAGCAGGCCAGCCAGCATTGTAAATAAGTAGGAAGTTCCCTTTACCCTTCTAGGCCAGCTTTTATCCTGTGGTCTGCTCAACACTCAAAATATGGATTCCAGGGAGTAAGCCACCTGAAACTAAAAACTTGATGCTACTTCAAATTATTTTTTAAATAATTATTTATTTTAAATATTGATCCTCCTCAGTGTTCAATTTGACAATTTCAGCTTTTATATCAATTCATATTCTAAAAAGATGATCAACATATTTTGAAAAATCTTATGTTCATTTTCAGTTTCCAGAAAACTATCAACAAGTTAAGTATGAGAAAAGCAAAATACATTATCATCTCCTTCACAAATTCTGGTGGTGTACCTCCACAACACACACACAGTCACTACTAGAAGCTGGGCAAGCCTATTGCCCACAGGGTCGTGAGTGGTGTGAGTGAGCCAAGGCATACACAAACATAACCATCATCAGTGACTAATGGAAACAATAAAATGCCTTTTCTGAACTTGAACTATAGCACACATCCTTTATACCATTAGCAATCAACCTTGGCTGTCCATTAGATTCACTTGGAAAGTGGGTAAAAATCTCAATGGTAAGGCCACAGACCACCATTAAATCAAAATCTCTGGTGAAGGGGTCCAGTCAGACATAGTTTCATAAGCTCCTCAAGTAGTTCCAATATAAAGACAAGTTGGATAATCAGTGCTTTAAATAATAGTTTACAATGGAAAAACCTTGTTGTGGACTATACTTTTAAGGTTCTTTTGTTGCAGTATTTTATATTACTACAGTGGACATATGTCTGACATTATGCAGACCCTTCAAAAATGCAAACTGACTTTGAAAAGACAGAAATCTGTGACAGGCATAATACTTTCATGTCAGATGTTTTAATGTGGCCTGTCATTCTAAGAGCATATGTTCTTTATCCACAAACTACTCTTGTGGTTCTAGGGCCTCTGATATGATACATTATTCCCATGATGCACATTAGCATATACATAAAAGTCCATAGAGGGAGGCTTTATTAGCAGGATGCCAGTGGAGTCAGGGGAAAAAATCAATGCTGCCCACTTACTGCCAGCATTGGGAAGCATTTGATGCTTAATATTTGTTGGAGAACAGTGCTGAAATGCCATTTTCTAATCATATGCATTCCATGGAAAGGTGGCAGCGAGGCACAGTGTCCCACAAAAAGAACGAGATCATGTCCTTTTCAGGGACATGGATGGAGCTGGAGGCCATGATCCTTAGCAAACTGATGCCAGAATAGAAAACTAAACACCACATGTTGTCATTTGTAAGTGGGAGCTAAATGATGAGAACACATGGACATACAGAGGGGAACAACACACACTGGGGCCTATTGGAGGGTGGAGGGTGGAAGGAGGGAGAGAATCCACAAAAATAACTAATGGGTACTAGACTTAAAACCTGACTGTGTTTCTGTATGCCTTGGCTCACTCACACTCACATCCATGTGGTATTAATCATATCTGGGTTAATACCTGTGTGGTGAAATAATCTATACAACAAGCTCCCATGACACAAGTTTACCTGTGTAACAAACCTGCACATGTACCCCTGAACTTAAAATAAAAGTTAAAAAAGAGCTCTCACAAACCTGCTGATGTGGTTTTCATGCCATTGTGGTATTTTGTGTTGTAACTGGTCTCAGTTATTTTATACTCCCATATTCTGATGAGGAGACATACAAGTGCCATTTATTATTGGAATTAAAAAACAAGAATTTATTTTTACTCTTCATGAACCTGGGTACTCCTTCTATAAAATCTCTATTTGCCAAATCTGTGGACACCTGAAATCTTCATAACTAGATAAGGCACTGAATTTTCCACAGTGCTCACTTTGCCAGTGTAATTTCCCATTACTTTTTGCTCTTTCTCTCAATTTTTTCATTATATCTTATTTCCTACTTCTTTAAGTAAGGATCATGAAGTAGAGAAAGAGAGAGAAGATGGAATACTATGGTTCTTATTGGGGACTCTAACGAAGATGCATCATATAAAACTTGGCTTAAAACTTAAAACAGTAAGATAGAATTTTATCTGAGGCCCAAGCCTCTAGAATTTATTTTAAAAAGTATTATACTAGTTAGTTTCAAGGAGTACAGGTTTTGTATTAGACACCCTTCTCATGGCATGACTCAGAATCTTAATGGGTTACTGTATTAATTTAATTTCAGGACTCATCTTTTAATAAGAATGTACACAACTGAGTCCATGCTAAAAACGAAAATGATAATGATAATAATGTTATATTTGTGGAAATGCTTATTCTTTAATTGCAGAAAGCTAAAGATGTTACAGTTGGATTAGAACTCCAAAGTGTAAATGTTCTTAAATCAGTGCAGGGGAAATTTAGGTCAAAGCACATAAGGTGTTTCCCAAGCCCTTGTTCCCTAGACCCATAGTAGAAGTTCTTGGAAGTTATACAAGGTGAATTTATCTCATTACTTATTCAGACTTATTCACTGAATGCCTGGTATTTTCCAAAGCTGACCAGGGCATGAGGATACAATATGTGCTGTCAGGACATTTCCAAATAGACAAGGAGAGAAACCTTTAAACAAATACACTCAATAGGAGCTGTAATGGTTGTGTGTATGTGGACACTATGAAACCACAGCTAGGGCCATGTCAACACTTTTCTGAGATACTCAGCAGCATCTTTTTTGCTAGAATTATATTTGACTTGATTTTTGAAATGTGAAGGAGTTCACAGGAAAGACAGGGATAAAAGGAATTCCAGTTCGAGAATAAAGCATATGCAACTACAAATGCAGGAAGTTTGCCAGGCACTTGACTCTGAGTTAAAGGTGAGGGATTGCAGGTGATGTGGCCAAAGGGCAGCCAGAGCCTAAAAATTCAGGCTAAAGAGTCTGAACTTCATCTGTTTGGGAAATTGTGGCTGGTTAAAGGATGCCAGTTCTTTCACTTTGAAAGATAAATATGATGTCATTAGAAAGCTGGAGTGGGGGCAGGGGTGGGGATAGACAGTATAGGAGGCCAAGGTAACAGTCCAAGTGAGGACGTGAACAAAGCAGTGGCTATTTACTTAGTAAGGTCATGACCAACCTAACAAATTTAGTGGACTGAGCACCAGCCTTGGAGCTAGGTTTCTAGACCCTGATTCTGACTCTGCTACTGACCGATCAGTCTTGTGTAAGCAACTCTCCCTTCTCTAAGCCTCAGATCTGTCCTTTGTAGAACAAGGAGCATCTTTCAGACCAGGTGATTTCCATGGTCCCCTCTGTTTCTCAAACACCATAGATTTTATGATCAGACTGCAGAGGAACAACCCTTCAAGATTTTAGGGCATACATCTACTCAGAGTGGTAAAAGTAGAAGGATTAAAGAACCTCAGAGAGTTGTAGAAGCTCGTTTGTCCTTAAAATGCAGGAATCATGGCTTCTGATACATATAGGATGGTCAAGGTTTATTTCTCCCCTGCCTTGCCTTATTTCATTGACCCCAGTGTCTATCTAGCACTGGGTCAATGCAACTGATTTCATTCCTTCTCTAGTAAGTCCTTTCCTGACTACTCCATGCTCATTAATCTTTGTCCACTGGACTCCAGCAAACTCCAAAACACTCAGATTGTAATGAACATTTGTCACATTTGACCTTCCAGCACCCAATTCCCCTCTTTAGTTTGAAGTAATTGTCCTGAACGGGAATCTTTGTGAAAGACAGGGCCCAATCTTCCACTAAAAAGATGATAGAAGGAGAATCTCCCTCTCCTTCTCCCTGGCAACCAATTCACAACAGTCTAACGCTTCACTTGAGGAATCTGAATTTGAGAGAGTGTGACAAAGGTGAAGGAAAGGAAGAGTTACACGTGCAACTATGTAAGCATCTGGCACAAGGGGCTGGGTTTAGCAGAAGTGAAGAAAGCTTGTATCATTTTGTTTTTATACAAGCATCCTTGTATTTTCATTTTCTTAGAGTGGTTCTCTAGGCATCCTTTCACTTCTGCGAGCTATATTTTCCCTCCTGCTTAAGTAAGCCACAGTTAGTTTTAGTTTGGAACAAAAAACCTTAACTGACATACATTATATACTGTTTTTAGGACTTCATGCTTTTTCAGGATCTTTGGGTCTTGAATAATTAAGCAATATAAGGACAGAGGCCATATCTTATATTTAACGTGGATCTTATTATAATGCTCAGAAGTAGAATATATGGAGGTTGAGCAGTTAATATTTGTCAGTATATGGATTAACTTATGTCAATTCATATGCATGAAGTGTGAAATTTCTGTATATCTGCAAGAACAGTAATTGCAGGTTAGATATGTTTTCTTTCAAATATTGGTCTTATTTGATTTCAAGAATCATGGAAGAAAAATAAAAAAAATTATTTGGTTTAAAAAATTTGATGTATTGAATGATTAACAGTAGTTACAACATGTCTTCCATTTAAAAAAAAAACCCAGATTTTTAATCTGAATGTTGATTGCAAAGCCTTGTTTGGAAATAGGTATCTTACAAGCTGTCGTTAAGAATTCAACTGTTGTACAGGATGGTTTTCAATATTCTGATGACCTCAAAATAGAAAACCATTGTCAGGGAGACAATGAAGTCTAAAAATAGTTTAAAATATCTAAATGCACTTAGGGAAGCCTTTAAATGCTAGCCATGGTGACGTATTTCATCCTGCCATAAAACTCCCAGTTGAGAAATCTCTTCTGTAAAAGGTTATTTCCTTATTTTTGCTATGTTTGGGTTCTTCCGAATGCATCACAATAATTCTATCCATGCCAATAAGTTGTACATCTATGTCATCAAAATTGGATTTTTCTGTGCTGGATAAATATCCATTGAAATACATGAAAGAAATAGAACAAAAATATGTCTGTCTTGGCCCAAGTAGGACAATTGTGAAGGGTAGTGCCTGCTTCTGAACTCCCTGTGGGAATGGTTGGGATTTCCTCTGAGGCTGTACTGAAGCTTGACTTTTCTTTCTATCCAATCCTTCTTTCCTTTTCCTTCCTCTGGTGTTTATCCCCAGGGAACTCTTCACTAAATATCCAGCCTGCTAAACCCCATGTCAGATTTTGCAACCTGGGGAACCAAGTCTAGTACGCTTGCCTGAAATCATTGAGAATAAGCGACAGAGTTAGAATTTTAAATTCATAGCTGTGGACTACAATGTCCATTTGGAAAATCTCGATAGCAAACTATGATGTAATTCAAAATAATCCATCAACCAAAATTATTCAAGCTAATTCCATGGTTTGAGAACTGCCCAAAAGACTTGTTCCTAAGAAACAATCAAATAAATGTCTGCAGTTGATGTTTACCAATCAGCTACGGGATGAAAAGACCACCACACAATCACACAATCAGACTTTCTCAGAACAGGTGGTTTGAGTCATCCATGGGACAACATAACTGATATTTTTGCAATGGGCCAGCTCTTCATCTGAAACAATGAGTCCCCTTCTCAGCCTTACAGGACCCCTTATCCATTGATGGCAGTCCTATTAAGACTCACCCTGGCAGGGCACGGTGGCTCACGCCTGTAATCCCAGCACTTTGGGAGGGCAAGGTGGGCAGATCGCCTGAGGTCAGGAGTTCAAGACCAGCCTGGCCAACATAGTGAAACCCCGTCTCTACTAAAAATACAAAAATTAGCCAGGCGTGGTGGCAGGCGCCTATAATCCCAGCTACTCAGGAGGCTGAGGCAGGAGAAATGCTTGGACTAGGGAGGCGGAGGTTGCAGTGAGCCAAGATCGTGCCATTGCACTTCAGCCTGGGCAACAAGAGCAAGACTTCGTCTCAAAACACAAACAAAAACAAAAAAGCTCACCCTTTTTTCCTCTACTCCACCCTTTTGGCACTCCCTAACCCTAAAGGATGTTTTATTTTCCTTCTTATCATTTACCACCATCTATTGTGACTTTGTCAATTCATTTTGTTAATTTTCTCTCTTCTTCCTCACTAGACTGACAGCTCTATAAGGACATGGATTTTTGTCTGTTTTATTCCTTGCTGTGTCCCTAGCACCTAAATCAATGCCTGATACATAGTAGGCTCTAACTAGCATTTCTTGAATAAGTGAATTAATTAATGGCTATTTCTTCTTTGCAAAGGGTTACCTGGGAAGAGTTGTTTTCCCCTATAAATCCCAAAGCACTTAGTGTAGAACTTGATTATAAGATCCACTTCATTAAAACAGAGCAGCAAGTTTACTTAAATGTTTCTCCACTAACTCATTTCCAGTCTTTTCAATAGAACTCAAGACCACTGATAAAACGCATCAGGTATCCTATCAGTTCCATCTTTTTCCTTTTTTTAAAGGAAGATAAAAGTTTATTAAATAATAAAAAAGATTACATAATTGTTTTGAAATAGTTATCTTTGGCTACAAAGATCAATAACAAGAATAATGTGAGTCTGAGGTTGGACAGCCAATTGCTTGGCAGACATCCTGCATAAATTTTTTTATGTCTAAGATTGCAATGGTCTTTGTGAAAGGTTGTGTTTTTTTGCGGTCTTTTGTGATAGTTTTTGTTATCAGACATACAAGCATGAAAACTCTATCCTTATGGTATTCCCTGACTACTTGGCAGAGTTTTCTTTTTTTTTTTCCCTTTCAACTTTTATTTTAGGTTCAAGGGGTACATGTGCAGATTTGTTAAATCGGTAAATTGGATGTTGAAGTGGTTTGCTGTACAGATTGTTTCATCACCCAGGTAATTAGTATAGTGCCTGAGAGGTAGTTTTTCAAATTTAACCCACCTCCCACCCTCCATCCTCTAGTAGGCCTTGGTGTCTCTTGTTCCCTTCTTTGTATCCATGTGTACTCAATGTTTAGCTCCCACTTATAAGTGAGAACATGCAGTATTTGGTTTTCTGTTTCTGTGCTAATTCGCTCAGGATAATGGCCTCCAGCTGCATCCACGTTGCTGCAAAGGACATAATTTTGTTCTTTTTTAATGGCTGTGTAGCATTCCATTCACCTTTTCCTTAAATCTTTCTCTCCTTAAATATTCCATTAATCTTATCCAATCAGGACTAATTATTGTCTCTGATTACTCACAGCTGCGTTTTGGAATTTCCCTTCAGCGTCAGCCTCAGAATTTCATTAACAACTCACCTGTGTTGTATTCTTATTTTTTACATTCATGTTTTCCTCTTTCATCGATTTACTTTCTATCTTTGGTGGAACACTCTCTCCCAAAATTTCTTATCCATTAGAGAGTGACCATTAACATTCTAAAATGACTTTATTCTGTCTTTGTGTTTGCAAGTTCCTCTATTGCTATAGTCCCTCTGCAATAATCCTTTTGAATAAAATATTTTAATGAGTTTGAATTTGTTTTTTATTTTAAATATTTAAGGTGAAATTGCTCCTTTTAAAAACATAGAACCAATTATCTTATTTTAAATTCACCTGGTGAGAACAGATTTCAAATTTTGTCTCCTGCTACTGAGGCTTTCCAGAGTTTTGTTGGTTGAATCATTTTGTTTCATGGTAGCTTCCCTCTTGCAGGTTTAGCTTTCAGTTTTCTTTTGTACATTTAGTCAGTTACTTCCATGGATAGAAGCACTACGTGGATGAATTTGATTCAAAACTGAGCAGGGTGAGGAAATAGGACCAGTATGGGGCTTCCATTCTATCTCACTTTGTTTGCAGAAGAGCTTTCAGTGAAAGCAGAGATGACTTCTGTCACAGAAATAACATTGGCGCTGTAAAATGTAGTAGTAGCCATAAAATTAAGTTCATAGTCTTTATTGCCGGTGGCAGGTGCTCTTGTAGCTGCATTGGAACTTTCTCAGTTAAGATCATTGTCTTTCCTAGTTTAATGTTCTAGCCTCTAGACACATTCTCTAGGCTTCACAAGGCTCTCTAAGCTATGCAATATCCTTTAATGAGCCATTTTCACTTAAGTTGGCAAGAGCTAATTCATTTTGTAGAGGGTAGTTATTTCTGTCACATCTTGATTATCATGACCTGTTTTGACTAAACATAAGGTAAACACTTTTATAAAGAATAATGATAAATTATGGCAAAACAAATTACTGTTGGAAATAGGCTTTCTTTGCTTGAGCAAGTCAACACAGGCTGAGTGTACAGCATTAATATAGAAAAATCTTGTTTTCTCTTTGTCAAAAGGAAGAGCACAGAAGAATGGCATGGTTTTGCTTGGTATGAGCAGCAGTACCACATCAACTCACTTCAAGTTTATGTTAACTCTCTTATTCTCTAAGCTAATCAACAGCAACTTTAATTTTCTCAAAAAATTTATAGAATGTTACATTAACTCACTATATTAATAATACATGCTGATGAGTTCTGATGAGAAGAATACAGTAGGTACTATAGATGCTTTGAAAAGTCATGTAACTTTGGTTCAGCTGGAGATCCAAAGGGAAGATGAGGAGTAGGAATTCTGAAATGATGAACCAAGACCAAAAAACCCATTAAAAAAGAATATTGGACACAATTATCAAAATACACCTTTTTACAACCTTGGCAATTAAACAATGTCTTACAACAATTAGAGGAACAGTAATTTAGGTGAAAAAACTGAAACTTGGAAAGAACAGTGGGCTTTGTGGTAATTGAACTTTCCCCATCCCCAGTCTTCTTTCCACATATCCGAGGCAGCATTAACAATCAGCAGACTCACAAGCTTGGTAGCTGTGAAATACAGCAGCTTGGCAGCCACTTGAAGGAATCAAAAAGGTTTGGAGGACAGGCATGGTGGCTCATGCCTGTAATCCCAGCACTTTGGGAGGCCGAGGCAGGTGGATCTTCTGAGGTCAGGAGTTCAAGACCAGCCTAACCAACATGGAAAAACCCCATCTGTACTAAAAACACAAAATTAGCGGGATGTGGTGGTGCATGCCTGTAATCCCAGCTACTCGGGAGGCTGAGGCAGGAGAATCACTTGAACCCAGGAGGCAGAGGTTGTGGTGAGCCGAGATCACGCCATTGCAACAAGAGCGAAACTCCATCTCAAAAAAAAAAAAAAAAGGTTTGAAGCTCTTCGGAAAGCCTATTCCTCAAAGAATTGTAACTATTTTACCCATCTGGCAGCTTCCTGGGAAAGCTTCATTTACAGAGTTTCTTGCAATTTGACCCATCTCAGGATTCACTTAGTGGAAAAAGCATGTATCAAAAACAATCAATGGCCATTGGTTAACACTGTTGCTGCCTAAGAGGCTGATACCAGCTGGGGTGAAAAAGAGGCTTAACAAAATCTTAAAAGGAAGATCTGAGGAATTACATGTTCATAGGAAGCTTTGAAAAGTTCTATTTTTGAAGATCTAGGAACCACATGAAGGGTTGTAAATTGTCAGTGTTGAAGCTTTGCACTGATACACACAGAGCCCCTTTAAAAAGGATGGAAGATTTAGTGTTTCAGATATTTCAGGAAATCTCTAAGCAATCATTAGCAGATATTTCAGTAGCTGTATTTTACATGGAATACAGATATTGCAAAATCAGTGTAGGAAAGGTACTGAACAGACACAGAAAATAAAATAAAAAACAAAATAAGACAAAAAAAATCCTAGCAATTATAACCCCAAGTGAGGTCGAGTTACTTCATTATATTTAAAATGTACAATTTTCAAATAAAGAATTATAAACAATGATCTCCATTTCCAGGAACACTGGGGGAGAATGACAAGCAGAAAGACCCTGAAACCTAGAGGAAAGAGATAGTTCAAGAAAAAGGTAAGATTGCTCTAAGTGCTCTTAAGAGGATATTGGATTCCAAGTACATCTATCTAGGGATTTCCAATAGTAAAAGCTTAAGAGAAAAGAAAATGAAAGTCTTGGAGAGAGAATGAGAATGGTGGAAAGGCTATTTCACTCTTTAAGAATGGTAAGGAAAATAGTTTCTTCTGACAGGATAAAGTCCAGCTATAGATAATTATATTTATTTCTGAGGTCAGTCTTTTTGACACATTATTTTTCTTCATTCTCATTCCATGTGAGAGAGAGAAAACTAGAATTCTCTTTTTTCCAACTTTTAAGTTCAAGGATACATGTATAGGATGTGCAGGTTTGTTACATAGGTAAACGTGTGCCATGGTGCTTTGCTGCATAGATCGTCTCATCACCTAGGTATTAAGCCCAGCATCCATTAGGTATTATTCCTGATGATCTCCCTCCTCCCATCCCCTACCCTACAACAGGCCCCAGTGTGTGTGTCTGTGTGTTCTCATCATTCAGCTCCCGCTAATAAGTGAGAACATGTGGTATATGGTTTTCTGTTTCAGCGTTAGTTTGCTGAGGCTACTGACTTCCAGCTCCATCCATATCCCTGAAAAGAACAAGATCTCATTTCTTTTTATGGTTGCATAGTATTCCATGGAGCATACATACTACATTTTCTTTATCTGGTCTACCATTGGTGAGCATTTAGGTTGATTCCATGTCTTTGCTATTGTGAATAGTGCTGCAATGAACATACATGTGCATGTATCTTTATTATACAATGATTTATATTCCTTTGGGTATATACCCAGTAATGGGATTGTTGGGACAAATGTTATTTCTTCTTCTAGGTCTTCGAGGAACTGCCACACTGTCTTCCACAATGGTTGAACTAATTTACACTACCACCAATGGTGTAAAAGCATTCATTTTTCTTCACAACCTCGCCAGTGTCTGTTGATTTTTGACTTTTCAATAATTGTTATTCTGACTGGTGTGAGATGGTATCTCATTGTGGTTTTGATTTGCATTTCTCTAATGGTCAGTGATGTTGAGCTTTTTTTCATATGTTTGTTGGCCAGATATATGTCTTCTCTTGAGAAGTGTCTGTTCATGTCTTTTCCCCACTTTTTGATGGGGTTGTTTGTTGTTTTCTTGTAAATTTAAGTTCCTCGTAGACTCTGGATGTTAGACCTTTGTTAGATGGATAGATTGCAAAAATTTTCTCTCGTTCTGTAGGTTGTCTGTTTACTGATGATAGTTTCTTTTGCTGTGCAGAGGCTCTTTAGTTTAAGTAGATTTCATTTGTCAGCTTTTGCTTTTGTTGCAATTGCTATTGCTTTTGGTGACTTTGTCATGAAATCTTTGCCTGTGCCTATGTACTAAATGGTAGTGCCTAGATTTCCTTCTAGGGTTTTTATAGTTTTGGGTTTTACATTTAAGTTTTCAATCTATCTTGAGTTGACCTTTATATAGGTGTAGGGAAGGGGTCCAGTTTCAATTTTCTGCATATGGCTAGCCAGTTCTCCCAGCAACATTTATTAAACAAGGAATCCTTTCTCCATTGCGTGCTTTTGTCAGGTTTGTCAAAGATCAGATAGTTGGGGATGTGCAGCCTCATTTCTGAGTTCTCTATTCTGTTCTAATGGTCTATGTGTCTGATTTTGTGCCAGTACTGTGCTGTTTTGACTCAAATAGCCTTGTAGTATAGTTTGCAGTTAGGTAGTGTGATGTCTCCAGCTTTTTTCTTTTTGCTTAGGATTGTCTTGACTATTTGGGTAGATTTTTGGTTCCATATGAATTTTAACATAGTTTGTCCTAATTCAGTAAAGAATGTCAATGGTAATTTAATGGGAATAGCATTGAATCTATAAATTGCTTTTGGTAGTATAGTCATTTTGACGATATTGATTCTTCCTATACATGTGCATGGAATGTTTCTCCATTTGTTTGTGTCATCTCTGATTTCTTTGAGCACAGTGGTTTGTAGTTCTTCCCTTGTTAGCTGTGTTGCTAGGTATTCTATTCTTTTTGCAGCAATTGTGAATGGGAGCTCATTCATGATTGGTTCTCTACTTGCCTTTTGTTGGTGTATAGGAAAACTAGTGATTTTCACACATCAAATTTGTATCCCGAGATGTTGCTGAAGTTGCTTATTAGCTTAAGAAGATTTTGGGCTGAGTCAATGGGGTTTTCTAGCTATAGCCTCATGTTATCTGCCAACAAAGATAGTTTGACTTCCTCTTTTCCTATTGAATACCCTATATTTCTTTCTCTTGCCTTATTGCCCTGGACAGAACCTCCAATACTATGTTGAATAGAAGTGGTGAGAGAGGGCATCCTTGTTTTGAGCCGATTTTCAAGGGGAATGCTTCCAGCATTTGCCCATTCAGTATAATATTGGCTCTGGGTTTTTCATATACGGTTCTTACTATTTTGAGGTATGTTCCTTCAATACCTAGATTATTGATAGTTTTAAACATGAAGGGATGTTGAATTTTATTGATGGCCTTTTCTGCATCTATTGAGAAAATCATATGGGTTTTGTCTTTAGCTCTGTTTATGTGATAAATCACATTTATTGATTTGCATATGTTGAACCAACTTTGCATTCTGGGGATGAAGTGTGCTTGATCATTGTAGATAAGCTTTTAGAGTCCTGCTGGATTCAGTTTGCCAGTATTTTGTTCGGAATTTTTGCCCTGATGTTCATCATGGATATTGGCCTGAAGTGTTTTGTTTTGTTTGTTTGTTTGTTTGTTTTTTGCTGTATCTCTGCCAGGTTTTGGTATCAGGATGATGCTAGCCTTACAGAATGAGTTAGGGAAGAGGCTCTCCATTTCATTTGTTTTGAATAGTGTCAGTAGAAATGGTACCAGTTCTTCTTTGTACCCCTGGTAGAATTCAGGTGTGAATCTGTCTGGTTCTGGGCTTTTTTTTTTTTTTTTTTTTGGTTGGTAGGCTATTTATTACTGCCTCAATTTTAGAACTCATTATTGGTCTATTCGGGGATTCAATTTTTTATTTGTTCAGTCTTGGGAAGGTGTATGTGTCCAGGAATTTATCCATTTCTTCTAGATTTTCTAGTTTATGTGCATAGAGATGTTTATAGTATTCTCTGATAGTTATTTCTATTTCTGTGGGGTCATTGGTGATATCCCCCTCATCATTTCTGATTGTGTTTATTTGAATCTTCTCTCTTTTCTTTTTTATTAGTCTATCTAGCAGTCTATCTATTTTATTAATTTTTTCAAAACAATAGCTTCTGGATTTGTTGATTTTTTGAAGGGTTTTTAATGTCTCTATCTCCTTCAGATCAGCTTTGATCTTAGTTATTTCTCGTCCTCTGCTAGTTTTTGGGTTTGTTTGCACTTGGTTCTCTTGTTCTTTTAGTTGTCACGTTAGGTTGTTAACTTGAGATTTTTCTAACTTTTTGATGTGGGCATTTAGTGCTATAAATTCCCTTTTTAACACTGATTTAGCTGCATCCCAAAGATTCTCATATGTTATATTTTTGTTCTCATTAGTTTCAAAGAACTTCTTGATTTCTGCCTTAATCTCATTATTTACCCAAGAGTCATTCAGGAGCATGTTGTTCAATTTCCATGTAGTTGTGTGGTTTTCAGTGAATTTCTTAATCTTGAGTTCTAATTTGATTGTGCTGTCATCTGAGAGACTGTTATTATTTCAGTTCCTTTGCATTTGCTGAGGAGTGTTTTACTTCCGATTATGTAATTAATTTTAGAGTAAGTGCCATGTGGTAATGAGAAGATTGTATATTATGTTGTTTTTGGGTGGAGAGTTCTGTTGATATCTATCAGTTCCACCTGATCCAGAGTTGAGTTCAGGTCCTGATGTCTTTTTTAATATTCTATCTCGATGACCTGTCCCATAGTGTCAGTAGATTGTTAAAATTTCCCACTATTGTTGTATGGGAGTATAAGTCCTTTTGAAGGTCTCTAAGAACTTGCTTTATGAATCTGGGTGCTCCTGTATTGGGTGCATATGTATTTAGGATGATTAGCTCTTCTTGTTGAATAGAACCATTTACCATTATGTAATGCCCTTCATTGTCTTTTTTGATTTTTATTGGTTTAGACTCTGTTTTATCAGAAACTAGGATTGTAACCCTACTTCTTTCTTTTTTCCATTTGCTTGGTAAATTTTCCTCCATCCCTTTATTTTGAGCCTGTGTATGCCTTTGCCTGTACGATGAGTCTCTTAATGACAGCATACCCATGGGTCTTGATTCTTAAACCAGCTTGCCATTCTGTGACTTTTAATTGGGGCATTTGGCCCATTTACACTTAAAGTTAGTATGGTTATGTGTGAATTTGATTCTGTTATCATGTTGCTAGCTGGTTATTTTGCAGAGTTGTTTATGTGGTTGCTTCATAGTGTCACTGGTCTGTGTAATTCAGTGTGTATTTTTAGTGGCTGATAATGGTTATTCCTTTCCATAGTTAGTGCTTTCTTTGGGAGCCCTTGCAAGGCGAGACCAATGGTGACAAATTCCCCCAACATTTGCTTGTCTGAAAAGGATCTCGTTTCTCCTTCGCTTTTGAACTTCAGTTTGACCAGATATAAAATTCTGGATTGGAAATACTTTTTTTCTTTAAGAATGTTGAATATTGGCCCCCAATCTCTTCTGGCTTATAGGGTTTCTGCTGAGAAGTTCACTCTTAGTCTGATGGGCTTCCCTTTGTAGGTTACCTGGCCTTTCTCTTTGGCTGCCCTCAACATTTTTTCTTTCATTTTGACCTTGGAGAATCTGATGATTATGTATCTTGGAGTTGTTCTTCTCATGGAGTATCTTACCAGGCTTCTCCGCATTTCCTGAATTTTACTTCATGGTTGGATTCTCAGGGAATCATTTTATTACCATAATTTTAACATTACTGGGCTAAGAAAAGTTTCATGTTTGCCTTCTATATTATATACACTGGCCTGGTGATGTGAGACCTGATTAAAATCAGGTGATATGGCCTGTCTTGCTAGGTTGGGGAAGTTCTCCTAGATGATATCCTGAAGTATGTTTTCCAACTTGGTTCCATTCTCCCCATCTCTTTCAGGTACCCCAATCACTCATAGGCTTGTTCTTTTTACATAATTCCATATTTTTTGGAGGTTTCATTCATTCTTTTTAATTTTTTCTCTATTCTTGTCTGCCTGTCTTATTTCAGAAAGATAGTCTTCAAGCTCTGAGATTCTTTCCTCTGCTTGGTCTATTCTGCTATTAATACTTGTGATTGCATTGTGAAGCTCTTGTGTGTATTTCAGCTCTAACAAGTTGGTTATGTTCTTCTCTAAACTGGTGATTTTGGCTGTCATCTCCTGTACTGGAAAACTAGAATTCTTAAGGCAGAGTGGACTTTAAGACCCATGTTTTGTATGAGGGAAGGTAGTGTGGAGAAATATTGCATAAGAACAGAACTTGAACCCAATTATATGGGGGAAAATAAAAATGAAAAGAAAATGTCTGTGATAACCCAGGGACTTAGACTGGTGACTGAATTGCATGGTCTTTCACCATAATGGAGTTTAGAGGAGAATGGACATGATCATGGGGAAAAATGGCCTTTCATTTGAGACACTCAGGTTTTTAGATGCCTGACTTTAAAAGTGTAGAAATTTAGAGTCTGACACAAAGTGTTCTGCAATAACACAGTTCCTCATCGAGTTTGTGACAGAACTTGGAAAACCAGCATAATATTTTAGTCAGGTCTCATATCACCAGGTGAGTGTATACAGTATAGAAGGCAAACATGTCTTGGGAGGGTGTATGTGTCCAGGAATTTATCCATTTCTTCTAGATTTTCTAGTTTATTTGCGTAGAGGTGTTTATAGTATTCTCTGATGGTAGTTTGTATTTTTGTGGGATCAGTGGTGATATCACTTTATCATTTTTTATTGTGTCTATTTGATTCTTCTCTCTTTTCTTCTTTATTAGTCTTGCTAGTGGTCTATCAATTTTGTTGATCTTTTCAAAAAACCAGCTTCTGGATTCATTGATTTTTTGAAGGGTTTTTTGTGTCTCTATCTCCTTCAGTTCTGCTCTGATCTTAGTTATTTCTTGCCTTCTGCTAGCTTTTGAATGTGTTTACTCTTGCTTCTCTAGTTCTTTTAATTGTGATGTTAGGGTGACTACTTTAGATCTACCAGAGGTACAAGGAGGAGCTGGTACCATTCCTTATGAAACTATTCCAATCAATAGAAAGGAATCCTCCCTAACTCATTTTATGAGGCCAGCATCATCCTGATACCAAAGCCTGGCAGAGACACAACAAAAAAAGAGAATTTTAGACCAATATCCCTGATGAACATCGATGCAAAAATCCTCAATAAAACACTGGCAAACCGAATCCAGCAGCACATCAAAAAGCTTATCCACCATGATCAAGTGGGCTTCATCCCTGGGATGCAAGGCTGGTTCAACATACACAAATCAATAAACATAATCCAGCATATAAACAGAACCAAAGACAAAAACCACATGATTATCTCAATAGATGCAGAAAAGGCCTTTGACAAAATTCCACAGCTCTTCATGCTAAAAACTCTCAATAAATTAGGTACTGATGGGACATATCTCAAAATAATAAGAGCTATTTATGACAAACCCACAGCCAATATCATACTGAATGGGCAAAAACTGGAAGCATTCCCTTTGAAAACTGGCACAAGACAGGGATGCATGCCCTCTCTCACCACTCCTATTCAACATAGTGTTGGAAGTTCTGGCCAGGGCAATTAGGCAGGAGAAAGAAATAAAGTGTATTCAATTAGGAAAAGAGGAAGTCAAATTGTCCCTGTTTGCAGATGACATGATTGTATATTTAGAAAACCCCATGATCTCAGCCCAAAATCTCCTTAAGCTGATAAGCAACTTCAGCAAAGTCTCAGGATACAAAATCAATGTGCAAAAATCACAAGCATTCCTATACACCAATAACAGACAAACAGAGAGCCAAATCATGAGTGAACTCCCATTCACAATTGCTTCAAAGAGAATAAAATACCTAGGAATCCAACTTACAAGGGACATGAAGGATCTCTTCAAGGAGAACTACAAACCACTGCTCAAGGAAATAAAAGAGGACACAAACAAATGGAAGAACATTCCATGTTCATGGATAGGAAGAATCAATATCATGAAAATGGCCATACTGCCCAAGGTAATTTATAGATTCAATGCCATCCCCATCAAGCTACCAATGACTTTCTTCACAGAGTTGGAAAAAACTACTTTAAAGTTCATATGGAACCAAAAAAGAGCCCACATCACCAAGTCAATCCTAAGCCAAAAGAACAAAGCTGGAGGCATCATGCTACCTGACTTCAAACTATACTACAAGGCTACAGTAACCAAAACAGCATGGTACTGGTACCAAAACAGAGATATAGATCAATGGAACAGAACAGAGCCCTCAGAAATAATACCAGACATCTACAACCATCTGATCTTTGACAAACCTGATAAAAACAAGAAATGGGGAAAGGATTTCCTGTTTAATAAACGGTGCTGGGAAAACTGGCTAGCCATATGGAGAAAGCTGAAACTGGATCCCTTCCTTACACCTTACACAAAAATTAATTCAAGATGGATTAAAGACTTAAATATTAGACCTAAAACCATAAAAACCCTAGAAGAAAACCTAGGCAATACCATTCAGGACATAGGCATGGGCAAGGACTTCATGTCTAAAACACCAAAAGCAATGGCAACAAAAGCCAAAATTGACAAACGGGATCTAATTAAACTAAAGAGCTTCTACACAGCAAAAGAAACCACCATCAGAGTGAACAGGCAACCTACAGAATGGGAAAAAATTTTTGCAATCTACTCATCTGACAAAGGGCTAATATCCAGAATCTACAAAGAACTCAAACAAATTTACAAGAAAAAAACAAACAACCCCATCAAAAGGTGGGCAAAGGATATGAACAGACACTTCTCGAAGGAAGACATTTAGGCAGCCAACAGACACATGAAAAAATGCTCATCATCACTGGCCATCAGAGAAATGCAAGTCAAAACCACAATGAGATACCATCTCACACCAGTTTGAATGGCGATCATTAAAAATTCAGAAAACAACGGGTGCTGGAGAGGATGTGGAGAAATAGGAACACTTTTACACTGTTGGTGGGAGTGTAAACTAGTTCAACCATTGTGGAAGACAGTGTGGCGATTCCACAAGGATCTAGAACTAGAAATACCATTTGACCCAGCCATCCCATTACTGGGTATATACCCAGGATTATAAATCATGCTGCTATAGACACATGCATACGTATGTTTATTGTGGCACTATTCACAATAGGAAAGACTTGGAACCAACCCAAATGTCCATCAATGATAGACTGGATTAAGAAAATGTGGCACATATACACCATGGAATACTATGCAGCCATAAAAACGGATGAGTTCATGTCCTTTGTAGGGACATGGATGAAGCTGGAAACCATCATTCTCAGCAAACTATCGCAAGGACAAAAAATCAAACACCGCATGTTCTCACTCATAGATGGGAATTGAACAATCAGAACACATGGACACAGGAAGGGGAACATCACACACCGGGGCCTGTTGTGGGGTGGGGGGGAGGGGGGAGGGATAGCATTAGGAGATATACCTAATGTTAAATGACGAGTTAATGGGTGCAGCACACCAACATGGCACATGTATACACATGTAACAAACCTGCACGTTGTGCACATGTACCCTAGAACTTAAAGTATAAAAATAAAAAAAAAACTAAAAAAAAAAGAAGAATTAATTTGTTCTTTAGTTCAAAGACTTTCTTACAGACAAGAGCGCAGTCATACATTTGATATCAGTTCCTACTGTTTTCTGAAAATTATATAGCATATTATGATTTAAGATATAAAAGGGGAGACTGCTCCTTAGGACTTGCCTGGACATGAGATCTTTTGCATAGACTTGGTACCTAGGCTTATGGTGAACCTAGAAATGTGGAGGTGCCCCAAACAAAAGGTAGCATGGAATGAATAAGCAAAGTCTTTGGGAGGTGAGGATTTTTCTTGGCCCTCTAGTTGCCAGGTTCCCAGGTTTAACCCCCCGTGTTCTTAGTTTCAGAGCCTCAGTTGAATGGGGTAGAGATGCTTTCCCAGAGGCCCAGAATGCCGACTGTCTTTGAGAGGAGAAGTTGTACTGTGTCAGTCCTTACGTCATTAGGATGTGTGTGTCATCTGGGTGGTGTTTTAATTTAACACTCCATTGTACACAATAGCAATAAATAATAAATAAAATCTGTTCTGCTTAAGGAAAAAAAGAAGGCAAACATGAAACTTTTCTTAATTTAGTAATGTTAGAACTATGGTAATAAAATGATTCTCTGAGAATCCAACCATGAAGTTAATGAACACAAATGAATTAAAGTTATAAAAAGTAAGAGAAATTTATTGTTGGAGAGAAAAATGTCTTCAATTTGGTCTTGGAGAGATGAACGTCTCCAGTTTGTTAAGACTTCACTCAACATGAGTGAAAAATGGAGTCAATTGCAAAGAGGTATACTTAGTGGAGAAAATATAGAAATGGAAGATTGCACATGCAAAAATGCATTGGTGTCACCCACGCAAGCATTTTGCAGATGAAAAATGTTCCAGTTCCTGGATCCAATTCCAATCATATTCATATGGCAAGAAAGGAAATTTTAAGCAAAGAAGATATGTTCTCATAATTAAGGCCTCATAGCCCCCAAGTAAACTGATATAATGTTTTTCCTATGTACTGAGAGAGGGTGTCCTAGTCATTTCAATTTTAAATAGTCTAGCCTTTGGGACAATTATTTTGGATTGTGAAGTAAGAAGTTTGTATTCTGGTCTTTGTAGTAATTTCTGCAGGCATGATGTGCTAAATATTCCCTAGTTTTTCAGAGAGACTGACTTTTATGGTCTGTGTTACCTGAATTCTTTGCCCTTTGGATTTTGGTTAAATTTGGTCAATATGTGGTATCAGCAGGAGATCAGAGAGCAAGAAGAGAAAGTGGGTGCAAATTTACTTCTGCAGCACCTTTCTGCTAGGTTCCAGGTTGGCATGTGTTGCATTTTCTTTCTAAAGCCAAGGCTCGAAGTAGAAGAATGCTGTTCATCCACAGGTCTGTTGAGGTTCTGAAAACCACTCCACTTCCTTGTTCTTTAGGCTTAGATGCAGAAATGGTTTCTATTTGTAAATAGCCTGGAGGTGCTCCACCACTCCTTGTTGGATTAACATAACCCTGCTCACAATTTTGGCAACTGTTTCTTCAAGAAACTATTTTCAATTACTCCACTTGAGGGTGGTAACTTTTTCTTGTTGATCCTCAGATTGATAGCAGAAGGTTATTGTGAGTTGACCCCTCATGGTGGATACAGACACTCAATTTGCTTACATAACCACCTGTTTGAACATACAGAATGAATAACTGATTCTAGAAAATAATAAATTCATCAGTAGTCTAAATGGCTTGATAGTACCCTTAACTTTGCTGTGTGACATTCAATATATTCCACAGGACATGGCTACTATACTTGCTCGTTTACCATCAGAACTGAAGTGTAGAATATGAAAAGACACCACCGGATCATCATGGAGCCAAATTAATTGTTCTTTACTTCACTTGTACAACCATAGCCTTACTTCCTCATGATGATCAGGGTCAATTTTCCTTGCCAGGAATAGTGACTTCTTCCTCACCTGCTGCTTTCCTGGCACAGAGAGCCTGAAATATCTGGGCAACAGCCATAGTTTAAAGTTTAATAGACCTCTTGCTATGTTCCTTGTTGGAAACATTCCACTCTGCAATCTACACATCTAAGCCTGAAGATTTTACAATTATTGTGAAGGGAAGCACAGATACTCCAAGTGCGCACTTGGATGTGATGATTAGGACTATTCCTACTTCTACCCTGTGGTTTCTGTACCCATGAATTTTACCTGTTTGTACACAGAACCACACTTTGTTTATTGATTTTGGTTGTATACAGTGGCAATGGCACTCTGCTATTATTTTCAAGCCAATAGTTCAGTTGAACTTTAAAAAGCTTGTTCCATTTTTATATCAAACCAGCAACTTCTGGGTGATATAGTGTGGGAAATTCATAGTTAATACACTATGGGAAACTTCTTGGTGATACAATATTATGGAAAATTCATGGTTACTTGCTCATTGCTTTATCTTTTTTATAAGGTTAGTCCCTTGGTACATGTGAAGCTATATGATATCCTGTATCTTTGTGTATTCCCTAGTGTTCTTAGCAGATGCTGTTTAGGTATGAAGGAAAAGCCCATACTTGGAGTATGTGTTGAACCCAGTAACAGTGAATTGCTAATCACCTTGCCACCATGGAGTTGGTTGGTTTCTTCAAGGGATGGTGCCATACTGGGCCTTAGTGTTGGTCTTTGTTGCTGGAAGGTTGGTCATTTGGCAGAAGCAGTGGCAAAGCCAGCCTGATGTGTTGGATTGCATGCAGTTGGTTCAATGCATAGCCTCTATTCCTCCACGCTGGCTGCTTTGTGTGCTCACTGTGCCAGCTAGAGATAGCAGATGTTAGAGGCTGGCAGTTGCTAACTAGCAAAATCATTCTGAATACTTGGTTGTTTAGTATCTTCCATGGTACATAGTCTCAGATCAACATTGATTTATGATACAAAAATGTTTAACTTTCATTCCCATTCCAATAGGTCCATCCACATGCTTCTTCCCCAGGATTCTTTGTTACTGATCTTCCAACTGGACAGTGACTGATCTTAGTGACTGGACAGGACACTGATCAACTGTAAATCCATTTGCCACTGCCCATGAGATGCTACATTCTTACCTCAGGCCACTTCTTTTTCCAAGGAAAATAGACGACCAGCTGCATCTTTTGAAGAACTACCTATGTGGAGGATTTCTCCTAATTAATGACATTTAGGGACACCATTGAGTGAAGCTGCAGTGCTACCATAGTTTTTTTGTTGGTTTGTCTTTCCTACTGAACTAACCCATGTACAAACTGTATACTCTTCTTGATTTTTCTTGTAATAGCTAGGCATAAGGGCCCTCCCCTGTGCTGCCATCAGTGTGAAGTGAGGCAGGGGTGCTCATAAAACAGTGGAAGATAGATCTCCTTGTGGGGCAGTTCACTTGTGTGTTCATCTCTACTCATGCCAGATCCTGCAAATACCACATCCATCTTATAGTGGAATGCTGCTGGGCCTGCTTAGCCATATGGCTTGGTGGATCTGACACAACTCACACAATTTAACTAGTTATGCATGCATGATCCCTTGATATGCCCATGCACTAACATATGTCTTTTATCACTTCTCTAAATTGAGGATCCTCTGGGTTTTCTCATGGAATGTAGCCTGCTGCTGGATCTCTCAGCCTTATGTAGTGTATCACTGTATACTCATGTTACTCTCCAAGTTTCCTCTGGAAAATATTTTCTAGGTCCTGTAGCTTTCTAATATTATAGTTCCTTTCTTCTCTGAGCACATTCAGCACTCTCCCTGCTAGGTTATGTTGTGACTGAAACCTAGTTGTTCGCTGGAGACTAGAAAAGGAATTGAAATAGATCCTGAAATAGGCTTATGTTGAAAGCAAGGTAGAAAGAGAGGGCAATGAGAATTTGCAGGGAGTAACTTCTGAAAGTCAAGAATGTTCAGGGGAATCTGAAAGCTCAAGATTTGCAAGTAAATCAACCTAGATTGTTCCTATCTCAAGCCATAGGCTCCTACTCCTTCCAATCTGGGTTCCATAAAAGTATAGCAGATTTGCTGGTTGAGAATTTAGCCTTTTCTTGAGTTCTGCTACTCTTAATTAAGTTCTCTTCTGATTCTTAGCTTTTTGTAAGAATGAGAGTATATTTTTTGTTGCTAAAGAAACTCTCGGCCGGGCGCAGTGGCTCATGCCTGTAACCCCAGTACTTTGGGAGGCCGAGGCGGGCAGATCACTTGAGGTCGGGAGTTTGAGACCAGCCTGTCCAACATGGTGAAACCTCGTCTTTACTAAAAATACAAAAATTAGCCGGGCATGGTGGTGGGCGCCTGTAATCCCAGCTACTCAGAGGCCGAGGCAGGAAAACCGCTTGAACCCGGGAAGTGGAGGTTGCAGTGAGCCGAGATAGCACCATTGCACTCCAGCCTGGGCAACAAGAGTGAAACTTCATCTAAAAAAAAATAAATAAATAAAAATAAATGAAAAATAGAAAGAAACTCTCACTTTCTCCCTGAATACTTACTCTCAGTCTTTCAATGAATTTCACCAATGCATTGGTCAATAGCCATCTAATTACATAGTGCTTATATAATTACTTTTGTAGAACCTCTCTAAATCTAAGATATTACATCTGCCAGTACATTCTCTTCCACCGTCTAATCCCATTTTACCATTGGTGAAATCTTAAGTCACACTGTTAAAACATGCTAGGAGATATTTTTCTATGTACCATTAGTGAAGTTGTCCTCATTGCCAGCTAGCCAGCGGGTAATCCAGCACTCAATCCCATTTTCAAATATTTTTTGTACCACTCCTGGCACCAACTGTCTAGGTTTGGTTCACTGGAAACAGACTTTGAGGTGGATATTTTCATGCAGGGAATATTCTCAAGAATAACACCTGTAAAAAGTGAAAGAAGCAGGAACTGAAGCAGAAAAAAGCAAAGCTGAACGGGGATGCCCTTGCAACAGAGGCTTCAACTGATCTCACACAGAGTTTGAAAGCTGGCATGGCCTTCCAGAATATCTCAAATAGTGGGAGGGATACTTCCCTTCATATCTCTGCATTGACCAGACACTGGATGTAGGTTTCCCTAAGGAGGGGGCATAAACTTGGCTGAGAGGTTTCTCTCTGGCTGAGGGAAATTTCTGTGGAGAGAGCCAGATGTGTATTTGCAGCTATAGCCACTCCTCACAGCCAAGGGTATGAATACCTCAGTCCTGAAGGATGGGAATAGGAGGCGTACCACAACATACACTGCAAGTTATGTGAAGAATCAGTTATCTGTGAACCTCTTAGGAACTTTTAAGAAACTGGTTATCTCTGACATCAATCTCTTCCAGCTTATGTCCATCCTCAAAGACAGTCAGCAACATCAAAAAAATAAATTTCATCATGTAACTCTCCATCCCAACTGTGTTCCTAGTTGCCACAAGACTGCATGATCACCAGAGCTTAACATACACAATCTTGCGTCAACTACTCTCTTTGATCTTCTTTCCAACCATTGCACACATAAATTCTAATTTTCTATATACATTAGTATTTTTGAAATATCGGCCTGATATTTCTGCGTAAATCTCCCTGACTTCTTTTCTCTGCCTGAAAATTACCTATTCATAGTTCAAAATCAAATTCAAATATTTATTCCCATGAGAAGTTGCAGCAGTGAAGATACTTTTGTCTGAAATAACAGGAAGTGCAATATTGGCTTAAACAAATAGAGTCCTTTTCATTATCACATAACAAAAAAAACAGAAGTGGGTGCTTGATTCAAATGCTAAATCATGTCAACTTTTCATCTTCTATCTCTCTGCTCTGACATTCTCGTGGTGTACTTATGTCATGGTTTACTATCTAATTTTCGACAATCACTGTCAAAACCTCAAGTCCTATGATCGTATTCAAAATCAGAAACAGGGATCTATCTACAACACAAAGAGAGGTTGGAAGGAGAGAGCGAGAGAGAGCAAGAGAGAGAGAGAGAAAGAAGGAGGAGGACGAAAAGGAGAAAGAGGAGAGGAAAGTCAGTGCTCAGACCATTCTTAAATTTTATTAGGATACTTTTCCCCGGAATACCCCCAGTAGATTTTCTCCAATATTTTATGGGACATGACTTGGTCACATGCTGGATCATATTAGGTTGGTGTAAAAGTAATCACTGTTTGTGCCATTGAAAGTAATGGCAAATCTGCAATGATTTTGCACCAACCTAAAAGATTTAACTCTTACTTGATACCAAGGCATCTTCATGCTATATTTAATTAACTAAAAGTTTATTCACAAGGAAGAAGAGATCAAAATACTGTGGGATAGGTAGCCATAGTATTTGCCACAGAAGCATTCCATGCCACTTACCACGTTGTATCTTGATTTGTTTGTTTACATAACTGCCTCTTCCATTAGACTAACTCCTCATAGACATAGATTAGGACTTTTAAAAAAATATCAATATTATGTAGCATGAAACCTAACCTGTTATAGGTACACAACATTTAAAAAATTAATAAATAATAAAAATAATACATAATTGTCAAAGACAGAGTTTTGAAAATGAT
Organism: Pan paniscus; assembly: GCF_029289425.2. Classification (NCBI taxonomy): domain Eukaryota; kingdom Metazoa; phylum Chordata; class Mammalia; order Primates; family Hominidae; genus Pan; species Pan paniscus. Next base: position 36,992,831 of record NC_073272.2, read on the forward strand.
CTTGAGGACCTAGGAAAATGGTCTGGCTCATAATAAAAAATAAGCAACTGTCTGTTATGAGCTTTTCACTACTATAAGGATACTGGAGTGCTTTCCTTTTGGATCTGTCCGTCCTGACCCCAATACTTTTCATAGTCAGTCATATTTTGTTTAATAATTTTTAAAAAGTAAACTCCAGTAATGACATTTTAGTTTAGAAAAATGTAGCTATCGTTAAGAGGCATCAAGATTCAGTCTTGAGAATAAAAATGTCATTATTTGTGGTGTCATCATAGTTTCACGAATATTTGAAAAAAATTGAGTCATGGACATTGCAATTCTCTCATGGGACACTGGGAGATTGCAATACTGAAAGTTACAATGTAAAATTAAAAGTTTAACTTCTTGTTTGAAGGTAATCTGAAAGCTTAAATCTTCCGAAAAACCAATAATTCAATATTCATTAAAATCAGATATGAGTTTATGAAGACAAAAAACATTTTCAAAAAACATTGTCTCTTTTAATCCTCAAAGAAACTATATATAAAATAAATAATTATTTGCTCTCCTCTTTTACTACATAATCATTACAATTATTTCATGTATGTGTTATTCTATATACACAATAGTGTTACTTATGCTTAGGGAATCCATTTGTCAGAAGAAAATATCTAAGATGCTTTGTGCTCTAGTAATTTCCATTTTTGATTACATTAAAAACTATCACTCAATGAGATAAAGAATAGAATAAGAAAAGTGAATATGTTAGCCTCATTTGATTTGAAGCAGCATTTTTATGCAGCATAATAATGCAGGCATGCCTCTCTGTTTATTCTATAGTTAGTAAATGTGTTGTCTTGGAGCACTTTGAATGACTCCTGATTATAAATCCAAGAACTACTTATTTCAATTAAACAAAATGATTTAGCAATTCTGTCAAGACCTTGATGTCTAGAAATATGGTTCAATTACGGGAGCTTGGTATTTTCCAATTAGATATACAAATGGAGCCAAATTCAGTGGGGCCAAATTTTGAAGTGAAAAATTATGGGATGAGCATGGTTTGAGAAGTTTTTTTTGTTTATTCTAAAGCATCTTGACAAAAGAGTTTTGTCACCAAGAGAAGTAAAACACAAGAAGGGCCAATATCAAGGGCAAAGGATGTGAGGGTCAGAATCAAATCAAGATTTCTTAAAACATCATTAGAACGAGAAACTGCACAATATCTGGGAGTGTTATTAAAATTCTATAGGTAGTGAGCCCAAGAAAAATTCCTTGATTAAGATCATTAGGAATGATCAAAGTGTTCAAATAGCAGATACTGTAAAGACTGTATATCAGTATAAGGGAAAAGATAGAAACAGATTTGATTGCTCTCATCCAACTAACCAGATGTAGATAAGGAAACCATACACAATGGGATTTTCCTAGGAAGTTTCCATTTTATTCCTGTCCAGGTTAGTGTTCCTCGGTACAGAAAATGATCATTGTAGTACAGATTCCAGAGTTCAGAACCTAATACTAATTCACACCAGTAGAGTTTTTCACCAGTAGGGGTCTTACATCTTGAAATAGATCAATTTTGGTGTTGTTTAGAGAACGATAAAAGACAACAAAAATTACCACAACTGCATTGTATATTATTATAATTTTTCTATTTTATTATCAGTTATTGTTGCTAATCTTTTGCTGTGCTTAATTTATAAATAAAACTTTATTGTAGGTATGTATGTTAAGGAAAAAAACAGTTTATGCAGGGTTTGGTACTATCTGTTGTTTCAGGCAACCACTGGGAATCTTGGAATATATTCCCCGTAGATAAGGAGGGACTACTGTAATTGTTATAAGAGTGAAAATTTTCCTCCGTGTTAACATTTTTAGCTATAAGGAAGCTACTATGGGATTGGTTCTATACCCATAGACTTTTAAAACTAATGAACAAATATCAAGTATGGAAATTGTTGTGTCCTTCAGCAATCCCTTTAATGACTTTGGGTCTCAATTTTCCCTGACGGAAAAACAAAAGGATAGGACTCAGTTACCTCTAAAATCTAAGGAGTTTTAACACTCTGAGTGTCCTTTTTCTTATTGTTCTCCCCCTTTTCCTATTTTGTGGCCAAATCCAGCTTTTGTATTCCCTCTACTCCATCCTGGATAAGTCTCCCTGCTGTTCCTTGTCATCCCTGCCAAAAGATACCTCTTAGAGACTGTTAGTCAGAGACATTACATAATTATCAACAATTCCAGACTATAAGCCTTAATCAGGGAGAGGACTCTGAGAAAACATAAAAGCAACAGTCATTAGACTGAAATGAGTGGGCAAGAATATCATCAAGGCCAAAATGTGTTTCATGCTGGATTATTCGTTTTGTTTTCCTTTACTTTCTTCTCTTTTTAAATCCTTTTATTTTCTTACCTGGGAAATTCCCAGAAATATTTTGTCCAAATCATATAGAAATGGCAAGTTATAAAGGCTTCTTTGTATCTCCTCCTCATCTCCTAGCTTGGTAGACCCTAATAATTTGTAATAAACCGATTAGCTGGATATACAGTTTGCCAGTAGTGGCTTCTGCTTTTAGTGCTTACATATGTTGTAAAATATGTTCATTTATGTATACATAAACATATGTACATACTTATTTTTCTGTTTCAACTTTAAGGATAAGTCGAAGATTTCCAGCTTGTGCTGAAAAATCAAATGACTAAGATGGCCAACTAGATGCAGCCGGGTGGAACAGCTGCCACCGAGGAACTGGGACAACTGGCACACTCCCAACAGATCTTCAGAGGGAAGCCACTGAGAGTGGATGGAGGAAAGACACAGAAGCTGGGCTGAAGAGAAAGGAAAACTGGGAACCTTGCACGAGGCTACCACACACAGAGAGTTTTTCCTGGCCCCTGACAACTCTGGGGGAACAGGTGAGTTGAACTGGAAAGGAGCAACTTGCTCTTGCCACAGGCCTCTGGAATTCCAGCAGGAAGAGACGCTTTGACCACCATGGAAACTTGAGTTGGCAGGGAGAGCTTCTTAGAAAAATGGTAGGAAAAGCACACCAGCCAATGCGGAGCCCAGAGGGTTTGGTGTGGGAGCATCTGTAGCAGAGCACGGCGAGGAATGCCCATCCCCATAGGCTCAACTTGATCCCATAGAAGACTTTAGCCTTAGGGGAAATATTGGACCTGAACTCTGCAGGAAGGCCTTGCCCACTAGAAGGGGCCAGTTCCACCTGATCATCCCTTGGTCTGCTGGTCATTCCTGGGGAGCCACCATGGCTGCACCTGCTTGTAGTGCAACCTTGGGTGTCCTGGGGGCCTGTGTCATACCTACCGCACTGATGGACCATGCCTGATTACCAGAGAGCTCCAGTGGCGCATCCCTCATGACCATGCACCAACCTATCCACACCCTCCGTAACCACAGCTTCTCTGGACCCACAGCCACCCCCCCCCCGCCCACATTACTTTGGCAGTTCATGTGTGCAGGTGAATTTTGACTCCCCAGCCCCACTAGCATGCCTGTGTGTGTGCACCCTGCCCTGCCACTGCTGCCAACGGGAGTGCACACTGCCCTCCCTCCCCACTTTTACCACCATTGCAGTCGGAGCCTTGGCGAGCAACAAGGCCACCATCCCCACCCTGGCCAGCACCCTGCCCCTGCACCAACACTGCTGCAAGAGTGAAACAAGGCAAAGAAAATAGCGGATCCTCTTATTCTCTGAGCAACCCCACCTATATGAATCTGTACAGACAGTGCATTCAGACCTGTGCCTGCCTGTGCCCTGCCCCTGTGCCAACACCCCTACTGGCACAAACACATGCACAGTTGCTAGCAGGAGCCCTCCACATCCCTGAGCCATGCTGCCTCAACTGCTTCTGTGAATGCCCACATAGAAGCAAGCACCCCAGCACACACTAGCACCCTGCTGCAGCTGAGGAATGTGTGTCCTAACATGCTACCGCTGCCACTGTCGCTGGCATCAGCAAACTATGATAGATTCTGCCGCCACTGCCCTACGAAAAGCTTTGGCTTGCACCACCTATCAAAGTGTAGAGACAAGTGGTCTGGGAGCACCTTGGTTCCTCCAATTGCGGTGAGTTCCTAAACTTGAAGAGTGAGAGAACAAAGTCGGGGCCTGATACAAGTCCCCCAGACTTAGAGCAAGCAGTCCAGGAGTTCAGAGCTGAGCCTTGGCCCCCTACATCTTCCATAAATAAAACCAGTCTAATGAACCCACCTAGTACCACAATCAAACCCTCAAGGACATCAGATGGGATAAAGGAAAAAAGCAACTTCAAAAGGACAACAACTTCAAAGAATAAAGGAATATCAGCCCACAAAGATGAGAAAAAAGCAGTGCAAGAACTCTGACAAATAAAAAAGCCAGAGTGCCTAATTCCTCCAAATGACCACACTACCTTTCCAGCAAGGGTTCTTAACGAGACTGAGAAGGCTGAAATGGCAGAAATATAGTTCAGAATATTAATAGTAATGAAGATCATTGAGATGCAGGAGTACATTGAAACCTAATCCAAGTAAGCAAAGAATCAGAATAAAATGATACAGGAGCTGACAGACAAAATAGCCAGGATAGAAAAGAACATAACTGACCTGGTAAAGCTGAAAAACACACTACAAGAATTTCGTAATGCAGTCACAAATATTAACAGCAGAATAGATCAAGTTGAGAAAATAATCTCAGAGCTTGTAGACTAGCTATTTTCAAATTGCTGCTTTCTGATGCCTTGCAATGCTCTGAAATTTCAAAGTTGTTTGTGACAAAACTTAAACTGCTTAGACTCTGCAACTCCCAATATGTCTGTGATTCTTACGGAGGAAAAAATGGACAATGAAAAGACTAGCAAAATTGTTTTACTAGTTAAAAATATTAGAAAATATGTGTTCACTCACTCGTTGAGTAAACATTTATTAGATGTTTTTATAATCTGCTAAACATCATAGGAATTGGAGGTAAAGATGACACAAATTACTTTTCTTCTGAAAGGACTTATAATATTTAAGAGGAGACATACTGTCAACAAAGACTTCAAATGTAATGTCCTAAGTGTAAGTAATGTCTAAGATCATGGCCTCGGGAGGAGAGAAACTTTGGTTGCTTGTGACCAGCATTTCTTCATCAACACACTTGTTTTCTGAAGTGTCGCTAGCAATTTGCAAAAAGAAACAAAAACAGTGCAAATACTAACATTTGTAAATTACTTTCTTTTGCTATTTTTATAATATATTCAGGTTAATTTTTTATGCTTACTTGGACTCATTTGTCTTTTGATGTTTTCTTGAATGGGGCAAATGTGGAGATATTAGAGCTAGCAGAAAGGGATTATATAGGACCTTGACTCATTCTTCCTTATGTCACTGCCAACACAGAGTACTTTAACAGCTGAGAGAAAGAAGAAAAAACATAGCATTCCAAAGCTGAGATTTAACTTACTTTAACTTACTTTTCTTTCCAACTTTACCGATGACAATTTTTTTATAAGCAGAACTTCAGGTATTCTTAAACACACACACACACACACACACACACACACACACACACACTGTATTATCATTTTCTTTAATGTATTTGCAAATTTGGTGGGTTTTTTTGGTAGGTGGAGGAGTTTCATTAAAATCTGGGCATGAAAAACAGAACATTTCACTCATGAAAGTGACACGTTGGAGAAATCCTGAGACCCATTGATCACAAGATTCAGACTATGCTAGAAGAAAGAGTATTTGCCACATTGAGGAGTTTGAACTTGTCATTGAAACTATTTTAAGCATTTTACTTATATGATCAGATCTGCATGTTAAACCAGTCCCTCTTTTGGATGTGTAGAGTATGAGTTTGTGTTGACTGAAAATGGCAGAAATAATATAAATAAAGATACTTTTGCAATAGTTCCAGCCATAAATAAAAGGGCTTGGTGTTAGTGTTGAGTGGAGTAGGGGAATGACTCTAGAGAGGTGGGGACAGATTTGAGATATATTACAATGGTAAAATGTATATATTAGTAACCAATATGTTCTAGTTCAGGTTTCTGCCTTTTATTATGAAGATCAAGACAGATTTGGAGGAACAAGGTAATAGATGAATTTTAGAAAACACTAGAGTTTGAGTTATCTCTGAAATGTATAGAAGTGAAAAGTGTAGACTTACATGAAGCAGTCAGTGTTAAGGTATGGGGCTAAATATAGTAGGGCTGACTGGAGGGAAATGCTTGGGGGTTATTATTGGTTTATAAGTGGAAACTTAACATACGGGCTTTTGATTAAAGAGAGAGGCTGAGAAAGGGCTCTGAGTAAACTTACTTGAGTGGTTAAAAAAGAAAAATGATGTTTTGATTGACCTTGAGAAGTAGAGATCTGAGATTTGAGCAAAAATCTGTAACAAATTTAAAAATGAGAAAATGGGAGAGTTTGAAGGAGAAGAGATTTTCAGCAATGACAATCAAACACAGCAGAAAAAATAAGTTAAAACTAAAAAGTGCCATCATGATCTGCCAATTAGAAATCAGTGAGTACAGCAGTGAGAATGGAGTTGTTGAAATGCTGTAGAAAATAGCAAGATTACAGTGGATTGAAAAGTTAATGGAAGTTGGCAAAATTCTGCCATCAGGTGAACCAACCCTGGATTTATGCTTCCTGAGGCAATGTCCATTCAAGTGACATTTCGAGTCTATTTCTCTTCAACATTTAAAACTAATTTCTGAGGATACATAAACAGATAGTGTGGACCAAGAAAGTACCTCTTTTTCTTCAGATGTTTCTTTTACTGAATCAGCTAACTTATTGAAGCAGGACCTCCTTCCGGGCAAGAGAAGAACCATATTTTGGATCCTGAATACACGACTAGGTAAGTGCCTCTACTCTACTAGAATCTTCAAATAAGTCCTCAAGTTAAACTTGCAGATAGAGAACCAGCTAAGGAAGAACACAGTGTGTTGTGAGTATAACACTCTATTTGTAGTTGCACAGTCTGGGGAGTTAACATTATTTTTCATCACAAGCAAAGCTGAGGGACTTAACATAATAATGTTTAATTCTCATACAAATCCTGGTTATGTGACTTTTCGCTGAAGATGATGGTGGTCTCTAAGCTCCTTTCATGTTGTGTAACTCTATCTTCAGCAAATGGTTTTAAGATTGCTATTACAGTATTTAGTCATCAAAAGGAATGGGTTTGGAGCTTAAACATGTCACACTGACATTTAAATGTCTCAGTTCAGAAATAACATACTACTGACAACCGCTTTCATTGACGAGAACTAGTCACATGGCCCCATATAGAGTCCAGGAGGCTGGGGAATATAGTTTAGCAGCTAGGATATAGTTCCCCTTGCCTTGGAAGAGGAAATGGGTTTGGTGAGTATCTGATCAGTTTCTACAAGAGTCTTCCCTTTGCTTATCATATATATTATTCCTTCCTTCACTACATGTAGACAACATTCTCCCCTTCCTCAGAAAGAGATCTCAACTTTCCACCAGTTACTCCATCCAGCTCAAAGTGTAGGATTCCTGGTTCCTATACATTCAACGCACATGAGATTCCCAATGCTCTGGCAACCTACAAGCTAAAAAGATAGGTCATCTTCTTTTCATACCACATCTAATTAAAAAATGTTGGATCGGAGGCATATTCACAACAATAACCATCCAAAATTAGAAAGAAACAAATGGGAACATAGAATAGTTTTCAATATGTTCAATTGTGAAATCCCAAGAAACAGACAGTGAGAAAGTACAGATTCTGATCTCTGTATAGAACTCGCATCTCCATTGTTCTCCATGGCTCCTGACTCTACCCTATAAGAGATTCTTCCCTGTCCATGATTCTTTTTAATGACATAAAAATAAGTTTTGAAGATTATACCTTCCTAGTTTGCTGTGCAGCTGTTGTAGCTACCTTGTTATGCAATGATTGTTCAAGACTCTTTGAAAAGTTACATTTTTTCAGATAAAGATTTTTGGTTGATTTTGTAATACGGTTCCCTCAAAAACCTAGTAGGCATCAGATCTGCATTTTTCCATATGCCAGTGACCTCTCTCACAATCCTTTCCTAGTCATTGTTTTAAAATCTGCTTTATTTCTGTGCCCATTCACCCTTTACTTTGTTCTCTCAATATAATGGAAGCTATCTTCATGAGACTATCAGTTTGAGTGGAGAGGCTATACCCTTAGTCAGACTTTTGTTATAAGGTGGAGTCACTATCTTCAACTGAGAAATGTTATTACATCTTTATTGTTCAAAGTCTTTTCTGATTTCAAATACAACTGAAGTCCAGAAGCTCTTGTTTCTTTCCAGAACTGTAAGACTATAAATACGAAAAACTGAAAGAATTGTAAGAATATGAAGAACTGTAAGCATATCCATATGAAAACAATGTAAAACTGAATTTCTCGAATCAGTATTCCACTTCATTTATATTTGAAATAGACATATTCTTTCCAGATATCTATATAAATCAAATATACCTACTGACCACCTAAACTTTTGAATTTTTGCTTTTTAAACATCTTTCCCTCAAATTAAAACCCAGTGGACTCTAGTCTGTCTCCTAATTATTGCAGGCAACAATGTTACCAAATGTCTTGCTCATTCATAACATGCCATCATCTCTCTAGACTCTGATGTTAGGTTCTTTGTTGTCTCATTCCTATTTTCATTATTGTATTGAAAATTGTAATTTTTGTTATAAAAGCACTTTACTTCAAGGTACTAAATTTTGTATTGTTCATGTTAGATTGGCTAAAATCTCAGTAGATTAATCCAAAAAGAAATTATTGCTCATTCACATCAGAGTTCAATAAGGTCAATAATGGAGGTGTCCACTCTTTTAAGTCACCCAGGGAAACAGGATTCTTTCATGTTGGGACTTTGCTCTTGTTATGATTATCCTTTAGAGATGAGATTGATTCTCACTCAAAATTTGGTTTTGATATCAAGACTCTTGATGCTATACACACACATACTTCTTTTTTTCTCACATAACGAGGCTTTTTGGGGAGAGCAGGACAGGCTCCCAGTAGGTTATAAATGTGTTGAGAGAGCAGAGAGTTGTGATTGGCACAGGGTTTTCAAGTGGTTAGAGAATTAGGCTACACAGAGGGTTCCGTCATGTGGGCAGAGCCATGCATGGTTTAAACTTCCCGTTGAAATCAAAAAAGGGATCAGCCAGATTTTATCAGCTTGCCCCAATATGAGCAGACGGGGGAAAGGGGAGAGTGAAGCTTGAATACTACCAGAAGTCAAATATCAAAAACTGAATCCAACTCTATTAAAGCTTTCTTCTACATGTGACCTCCAAAATTGCTGGGAAAGGATAAGAGAGTGGAGGTTCGTACACTGCATTAGTTTATGGTATAGGTCTGGAACTCATCTTTGTAACTTCCACCTATAATCCATTGAGCATGACTAGTCATATTGCCACCTCTCTTTCACCTTCTCCCAAATACAAAAAGGTAAAATGTAATCATCCTGCGGACCCAGGAAAAATGTGAGATGGTTTCATATACACTTAGGCCCAGGCCTGATATGCTTAGTTGTGTGATTTAACTATGAAGATTCTGAAATAAAATAAATAACCAGGGATGCTATAAATACTCAGATAGTTTAATCAAGCTTATAAAGTGATAACTATGCAATTTCATGAATACAGAGCAATAAAATCTCTCCACAACTCTCCATTTGATGAATTTTATGCCTTTAGCATATGCTACTAAGGCAGAGAAAAAGAATATGAAAGTGAAGATGAATCATTTTGAGCACTTTAAAATCCCTAAATATATTGTATTACACAATAAGCATTTGTGTTTTCTATATGAGGGAATAATCATGCGGAATAATAAACAAACTTGTGTCTTCTAAACAGTGTTAAAACCATGATGGACGTTTTCTTCTTGGCCTAAACATGATTTTCCCAGAGTCTGGTATGTAATGAATGGTAACAAAATTATGTATTGAATAAATAAATGAATAGGTGAATGAATGGATAGATGAATGCATGATTTGGATGTTACTGGCAGATATCTGCCTATTATAAAATGCTACTTCTATTTTCCTTCGGTTGGAGCATAGAAGTACACTCACAGTGAGTGAGAACTAGTAGGAAGAAAAAAACACAGAAATTAGTGTCAGAACAATTTGGATTAATGACAGTGTTTTGAAAGTATGTCACTGTGTGATGTTGGACAAGTTATCAGTGGGAATCTCATTTTCCTATAGTGTCACATTAGGATAGGCTTGTTATGTGAATTAAGTAATTAACTGATACAAAATATCTGAAATAGTTTGCATGATTATAAATGAGGTTTCATTGTAATTACATTTTTACACATTCTGATTTTCTACCCTAGACATTCCCTTCACTCCACTCTTCTACACAAACCCATATCCACCCTCCTCTTATTCTCCCCAAACCCCAACACAAAGAGACCACCACAGACACCATGGATAAAAGTCCCAGACTATGAAAAGCCAGGAAAGGCCTTCTGGACTATGTGTCCTTGAAATGAAAAATAAGTTTTTGACAAACTATTCCATGAGGTGATTTCAAGTTATTCATAAGAAATTTCTTCTCCATATTCATTTGTTCGAATTACTTTCTGCGGTTTTCTGAATGAAATTAATCTTCCTTCTGTTGTGTTCATAAATTCTCCTTACTCAGCCAAATCCTTTATCTCTCATCAAGAGACAGAGGTAATTTGTGACTTTTAATTTTCTCTTCTGATAAGTCCTTTACTAGTTTAGGGACTTCTCTCTAACCCAATCTTTCTCTCTTTTGTTTTGAAATGAGATCTTTTATTTTATTATTTAAGAATTTTGAATCCTATGCAAATTTTTAGCTGAGAAAAATGTTACATCCCTTTATTTTGCTACTAAGGGAATTTATAATTGAGTTAAATATTATTGATTACAATTTTGTGCATTTTATTTGTTTTTCTGTTTTTCAAAGACCTTCAGTATTTGGCAACATTAGGATATAGTAGAGCAAAAGCAAAGATAAAATATGCATGGAATAAACAAATATCATGTAAAAGCAACACAGAGCCAAAATATTAGCACGAATTAGAACAAAACAAAAAAGTACGTTTAGGCAAAACGTAATCATTCTGTTCTTTTATTTTCAGTTACTTCAATTTCAGTAAAAAGGAAAATAACAAAAGAATCCCTTTGAGTGTATACAGCAGGGAAACAATTCACTTCAGAAATGAAATCAGTCAAGACTGTGCCCAGGCATGGTGGCTCACGCCGCCTGTAATCCCAGCACTTTGGGAAGCCAAAGCGGGTGGATCATGTGATGTCAGGAGTTCAAGACCAGCCTGGCCAACATGGTGAAACTCCCACCTCTACTAAAAATACAAAAAAATACAAAACATATCTGGGCATGGTGGCACATGCCTACAATCCCAGCTATTTAAGAAGCTGAGGCATAAGAATCATTTGAACCCAGGAGGCGGAGGCTGCAGCAGTGAGCCGAGATGGTGCTACTGCACGCACACACACACACACACACACACACAAATACAAGTCAAGACTATGTTCACAAATCAATGGAGATCAGAATAGTGGAACTTTCTGATGAATACAATTTTTATACCATTATCTGATTTGTTCTATTTTGTTATTTACCTATGATGTATTCTTTATGTGTACACCGAGTTTTAGCTTCTGCATATGTGCGAAAAAAATTATTGAAAAGTAGGGAACTCTCAGTTAAAGTTTTGCACAATATTTACTACAACAAACTGATATATAAATATATTTTAGGTCAATCTTTTGAGGGACTGATGTAGAAATGTTATTGCCAAGGAATGCTCCCAAGGGAAAGAGGAGACAAATATTTCTTGAGTCTCTAATCCAAATGTTCAGTGTTTATTTTTCCTCAGTCTTTCCTTTGAAGAGATTTCCCAAGTACCCCTAAACTTTCTGTTTTTAAGATAACTTTATCATTTTGCTCTTTATCGTCCCTGTCTTCTGTATTAGCCTCCTTCCCATTATGTTTCCTTTTCTTGATGTTGATCTTGTATTTGAGCTAGAAGTTTCTCAGGTGACAATTTCGATTTTATATAACATGAAGCTTATATAATCTTGAGGAGACTCTAAGAAAAAGTACATAAATTTGTTATAACCAGACAGAACTTTGTAAGGAATCTGTGGAAGTGAAAGACCCTGGAGTTTGAGCTTCACTAGCTTCATGATAGATCTGTGCATTACGGTTAATCCACGCCTTTCCTGCTCTTTCTTTCCATTTATTTCTCATCATACATTTACTAGAGGACAAAATATAACAAGGCTTCTACTGTTGTTATTCAGTGCCCTATTTTCACTAACTGAGGTAGCTAGTTGTGTAAAGAAGCAACTGTGGACTTGGTAGAAATCCCTGGAGATTAAATTCATACCAATGTATATCTGTCAAGGAACTAAATTGAATCTAGATCGGACTCAATTGTTTAGCCATGCAACTTTCACTTTGAAAGAGAATAAGCTGAAGATAAAGAGGCATGGATAAAAAGAGTTACATATTGAAACCAGTTTTGTATTTCTTATGGTGAAAATTAATACATAAATACAAAAGGAATTTTGGAAAAAGTTGCAAAGAGTGAGTTAAAAGATATATCAACCTATTTATTTATAATGAGCTGATGTTTAATACTCCTACTCCTACTGCTACAGAAGCAGCATAAAGTGACAGAAAAACTGCAGACTTTGAAATTAAATTGACCTCAATAAAAAGTTGAGTCTGACACTCTCTGTGAGATTATAACACCTCTGAGGTTTTGTTGTATCAAATATGAATTGGAGAAAAGAATGACCAGGTTGTTTAGAGATTTTTTATAGTATATGTGAGTGTACATAAATAAAGTTAAATAAATCAAAGTTATTTGAGTTTCATTAATAAGCTATATACCTATATACATATATATAATATGTATGTAGCATACACATTAATGAATATAATTGGCATTAAATGAGGATTAAAGTTTAAAGGTGTACGATGATCCATATTTAGGGCAGAACAATAAGCACATTATTTACATACTTTTCACTTTAATTTCTATGTCCAAAGTATTTTTCCAAAACGATTTTGCACTTTATAAAATTGTGGCAATAATGGAATGTCGTTGTGAATTTTAAACGTATTATTTCCTTCTTGCCTTCCAAACCTTGAACCAGAGAACCACACACTATCACCCCCCAACTGCATGATAACAACTGTAAATTAAGCTGATATCTCCATTAAGCATTTATATTTATAAAAACATTAAAGTAACATTTTTCTATCCTTATAAGCACTATTCTATTTAAAGTAATGAGCCAGGTTGAACATAAATGTATCTAAGCTATGTGAGGTCAAAAGTATTAATATTAGAAGTCTTAGGGAAAATACAGTCTGGAAAAAAGGGCAGTTAGTACCTAAGTCAAAAGACACATACAATGAGAGAGACCTGTGGAGAATTGTTTCCCATTACGAGCCAAAATCACAATCTTGCCCTACAACAGTTTGCAAAAGTTATTTTTCTCTATTACAAACATAAATATAGATGTTTGTTTAATTGTTATGTATTTTAAAATCTTTTATAATTTAAAAAATTATGGCATAATTTACATGCAAAATCTTTAACATTTTAAAATTACACAGTTCAGTGAGCTTTGACAAATACATACACCCACTTCAACCACCATCCCAGTTAAGATAATGAACACTTCTATCATTCCAGAAATTTTCCTCCTTCCCTTTTCTAAGAAATCTATCAATCTAGGCAGAGGCAAAGACTGTTATTTATCACTTATTTTTTTCCTAGTCTACAATTTTATGTCAAAGGAAGCACATAGTATGTACACTTTTGTGTCTGGTTTCTTTTGATCAATGTTGTTTGTTGTTGTTGTTGTTGTTTTTTAAGACGGAGTCTCGCTCTGTCACCCAGGCGTGATCTCGGCTCACTGCAACCTCCACCTCCCCAGGTTCAATCGATTCTTCTGCCTCAGCCTCCCAAGTAGCTGGGACTATAGGCGCACGACACCATGCCCGGCTACTTTTTGTATTTTTAGTAGAGACGGGGTTTCACCATATTGTCCAGGCTGGTCTCGAACTCCTGACTTCGTGATCTGCCTGCCTCGGCCTCCCAAAATGCTGGGATTACAGGTGTGAGCCACTGCGCCAGGCTGATCAACATCGTGTTTTGAGATTTTTTTACATTGTTGTGAACATCAGAAGTTCAAATCATTTAATACATACTTAGCAGTGAATTCAAGAAACATAGGACAATATTGGTAAACATTTGGATTGTTTACAAGTTTTGTCTAAAATGATTAAAGCTGTTATGAACATCCTTGTGTGCATATTTTTGCTGCTATATATATAATATATATATTTTGCTTCTCTAAGATACAAAAAATTTTGTTTTGTTTTACTCTAAGAAACTCAGTTATAGTCAAAGGAAAGGCAAACAAGTGGGTCAAAAGTCACTCTCACATATTGTTGCTGGGAGTGTAAATGGTGTAAATGTTATAGAGGTAAATTGGTTAGCATGTAACAAAAATCTTTTTCATATTGTTTTATAGTTGCAAACATATAATCTTATGTAGATTTTTAGAAATGTGATTGAATTCAAGGGAAACATGCTTATGAAGAAATTAAGATACTGGCTGGGTGCAGTGGCTCACGCCTGTAATCCCAGCATTTTGGGAGGCCAAGTCAGGCAGATCACGTGAGGCCAGGAGTTCAAGACCAGCCTGGCCAACATGGTGAAACCCTGTCTCTACTAAAAATACAAAAAATTAGCCGGGCATGGTGGTGGGCGCCTGTAATCCCAGCTACTCGGGAGGCTGAGGTAGGAGAATGGCTTGAACCTGGAGGCAGAGGCTGCAGTGAGCCGAGATGGAGCCATTGCACTCCAGTCTGGACAACAAGAGCGAAATTTCTTCTTAAAAAAAAAAGAAAGAAAAAAAAAATTGAGATATTTATCTTACCTTAAATCAAGACTTATTCTAAAGTTATAGTAAATGCAATTATGCAGTGTTGTTATAGATATCTAGACCTAAGGAATAGAAATGAAAAAACTGGCTCATATGACTCAGTTGATTTATGACAGAGATAGCACTATGTATCAGTGGGGACGGAAATGACTATTCAACAAATAGTATTGAGATAATAGGAAATTTAAATGAGACAAAAATATATTTAATCCCTATCTAATACCATGCACACAAAATGTCAATTCCTTGTGTAGTAAAGATGTCCATGTGAAAAGCAAAGATTAAAGTACTTAAAAGATAAATTTGAAAAATATTATTTAGGGCATCTCCATATAGTAAGACATAAAAAGCATAAATCATAAAGGAGAGGATTAATAAATAGAACATTATCTTAAGATGTTCTGTTCATCATCAAAAAATAAAAGTCACACACTGAGTTTGGATAGTTCCAAATTATAAAACTAACAAAAATTAGTTTCTAGAATATTTATATTTGAAAATTGTAATCATCAATAAAAATAGAAACTATTTTTTGGAAGAAATAGTCAAAAGTCAAGAAAAGTTATTTTATAAATGGAAACACGTAATATACATATAAAGAGATATTTAGTTTCATCAATAATTAATAAATATAAATTAATTCCACAATTAGAGATTATTTCATACTCACCAAATTGACAAAAATAGAGAGAATATGATAATAATAATAATTGTTGACAAGAATGAGAGCTTATGAAAATGCTTACTGGTTGCAAATTGAGAGCGTAAGTTAGTTCTCATTAGGTTCTGATGGGAGTGTCAGAAAACCTAAATTATCAGTGAATTAACCTAAATAGTGGCTTATTTCGCCCTCACATAGTATTAAATATCCATCACTATTATTGAGATTCATTATCATCTGTACTATCTTCATTCCAGCAAGGAGAAACTAAAAATGAGAAGTATGGTACTCTTTTACCTTTCAAGATTGCGCATCATCTCTGTCTACATCCCATTGGTCAGAACTCAGCCCATGAGCTGCAAGGGACGGAGAACTAGTCTGTCCTACAAACAGGAAAAATTGTGGTTGTTTCAGAAAACAATTTGATATTATTTGACAAGTTAAAGAAGCATAAACCTGACAAACCAACAACTAAAATACTAAGGCTATATCCCAGAGACACACATATTTACAAGGAGATACGGACAAGAATGTTCAAAGCAGCATTTATTTAAAAAATAAGCAAAAAAAATCCGTAACTGTTCATTATTCAAAGAATGGAAAAAATGTTCCATATTCAATGAAATACTGTAAAGGACAGCAACAATTTAGAAATATGATATTGAGCAAAAATGTATGTTATACAATCATACAATCTTCCAGTAGTTATTTTATTCCACAATTACTATACTACACATAATGTATCTTCAACTCTAAGATCCTATCTCTCAAGTGGGTTCACATGAACCCTACAATTTGGCTAAAAACTGTTATTTGGTTTCAGCTTTTGGCTTCAGAATTTGGAAAGCTGAAGAGCTAAATATCTACTTCATTGTTGTCTCTGGCAGTTTTGAATTGAATTTCATCATGTGATAGCCTAACTTACTTTATTCTAATCAGTGCAACAATTAATAATACATATAAGACATATCTGGGCTGGACGCTGTGGCTCACGCCTGTAATCCCAGCATTTTGGGAGGCCGAGGCGGGCAGATCACGAGGTCAGGAGATCTAGACCATCCTGGCTAACACAGTGAAACCCCATCTCTACTAAAAATACAAAAATTTAGCCAGGCGTGGTGGCACGCGCCTGCAGTCCCAGTTACTTGGGAGGCTGAGGCAGGAGAATCGCTTGAACCCAGGAAGCAAAGGTTTCAATGAGCCGAGATTGCACCACTGCACTCCAGCTTGGGTGGAAGAGCGAGAGTCCGTCTCAAAAAAAAAAAAAAAAAAAGACATATCTGAATTCATTTGAACACTGGAATAACTGGAATACTTGCTTTTAAAGATAAGTTTCCATTATAAGTATAACTTGAAAAAATCCTATGTGTTGTATGTGTTGAAATTCTATCATTCAGTTTATATGTAAGTTTATATTTACTTTTACAAGAGTATATTTTGTGATGATCGTAAAGTATACACAAAATAGTTGTTAAGAATTTTCAAATAGTTAAAAAGGAAATAGATTGCCAAGATGACTATTAAGGGACTATTACCTAGAAAATTTATGGATGACACAACATTCTTTTTGAGCCAACAAATGTGTGTATAAATTTAAGTGTCAATTCCAGGCAGAAGAGACTACAGTGTTTGACATATTTGCTTCAAACAGCTTTATGAAAGCTTTTTACTTAGTTGTATTTATTTAATTCCATTTAAGTCTTGAATCTTTCAAGTCCGGTTTCTAAATCCTTCACATCTTGTGAAGATGAAGTAAAAGCAGAATATTAACTTTGCCACCCCAATATTTCCTCAGGAAAACCCCAAAATTATATACCACACATAATGAAGAAAAAACAGAGAAGTCAAAAAGAAGACAAAGTGAGATCCTCCTCCAGAAATGCTAGTTGAAAGTCAATATGTAGAGCCTAAAAAATGAGCAGTGAAGTGATTCCTGGGGCAATCCTGAAGTTTAAAATGGCTGCTAAACTTCAATTATATTATAATATAATTGTTAATACAACATTTTATATGTATTTTTGTATCCCAGAAGTTGATTTATGGCATTGATGAAATCTTGTTTTCAGCTTTTGCTCATTTGGCATTTTGCAAAAATATGTACTCAGTGCCTTCTATTTTATCATTAAGGCTGAGTGCTTGGGCTTTTCCTTTTTAAAGAAAAATTAGAAATGGATACGTTCATTTTTCTTTTAGATCTGCTTAGCCTGGTTCTAAGTTCTAAAATAAATCTCTCCTTATTAGTTTATCGATCCTTTTTTTATTTTACATTCATTTTTCCACTGCTTCTATGCAGAGAGTAAGTCTGAACTATATATTTCAAACTACTCTGAATCTTCTCTGACTTAATCAATTTTATTCTCTAAGACAGAGTATTTTAGGCACAAGTATTTCTGTCCTTTAAACTCTTAGTATTTCCATTTCATTCAAATGTTTCTCTTTCTTAACAACAATAACACATTATACTTATTTTAAATATCTTTCCACTTGTTTATGAATAAAATCTACCCTCCGACTTTAGGCAACAACACCATTTGGGTTAATGAATGCTGAAAACTTGGTCCAAATTTTTGTAATTAGTAAATTCTGGTTGAGGTAGAGATCATATGATGAAGTTTTAGACTAGAGTACATGGAGAACCCATTGAATTTCCTAAGATTGGACAATCTGTTCCCTTAGCCTTATAGTAAAATGACATTAAGAGAAGCTGAATTGGGGGCTTCTGAACAAGGATTACCCACTTATATCTGGCAGGCAACATATAAACTATTGGCCTTTATCTCTCATGATTCTGTCTGCTATTGCAAGTTTAAAATTCAGCATATATATTTGGCTGAGAAAACAACAGAGGTTTTTTGGTTTTGTTTTGTTTTGTTTTTCCTTTTACCCGATGCACAAATGCTTGGAAAGCTCAAACACTTAGAAATGCAACTTGTTTTGATATAGGCCTTAACTAGGACTAAATGGCTTTCTTCTTTGATCATGTAATCCTTGTGTCAGCAGATTCTGCGTGGTTAAAAGCTAAGCTACTGTGGGTCAGGGTAAGGTCAGCCAGAAGTTCCTATTGTTTATGCTTACTGAGGCCTGCCTTGCCTGAAACAGTTAAAAACCTACCAAAATATAAACTGCTGCAATCCACCAAGGTCAAAAAGCCACATGACATAAAAGCATTGATATATGATGTCTCTTGCCCAGGCTGTGCCAGAAACATAATCTTTTATTCTCCAAATATCAGCTCAAGGTTTCCATGGAATGATGCAAGATATTGGGGTATTAGGTGATCATTGAATAGCAACCCTATGGCCTGAACCCAAGTTAGAAACTAGTTGAGAGACAGGCAAAAAGTCAAATTTTCTCCCGTTCTGTGAATTGTCTCTTCATTTGGCTGATTGCTTCCTTTGCTGTAAAGAAGATGTTTTTATTTGATGTGATCCAATTTGCCTATTATTGCTTTGGTTGCCTGTGCTTGTGGGGTGTTACTCAAGAAATTTGTGACCAGATCAATGTCCTGGAAATTTTCCTCAATATTTTCTTACAGTAGTTTCATAGGTTAAGGTCTTAGACCTAAGTCTTTAATTCGTTTAAATTGGATTTTTGTATAAAGTGAGAGACAGGGATCAATTTTCATTCTTCCTGCATATGGATATCAAGTTTTACCAGCACCATTTATTGAGGAGACAATCTTGTCCCCAATGTATGTTATTCACATCTCTGTCAAAAATGAGTTCACTGTAGGTGTGTGGATGTGTTTCTAGGTTCTCTATTATGTTTTATTGGTCTATCTGTCTGTTTTTATGCCAGTACCATGCTGATTTGGTTACTATGGTTCTGTAAGATAACTTAAAGTCAGGCAATGTGATTTCACCAGTTTTGTTCTTTCTGCTCAGGAAAGCTGTGGCTATTTTGGGTCTTTTGTGATTCCGTATAAATTTTAGAACTGTTTGTTCTATTTCTGCGAAGAATGTCATTGGTATTTCCGTAGGGTGGCATAAAATCTATAGATTGCTTTGGGTGGTGTGGACATTTTTACAATATTGAGTCTTTCAATTCATGAACATGAAATATCTTTTCATTTTTTTGGTGTTCTCTTCAATTTATTCCATCTGTCTTATATAGTTTTAATTTAATTTCTTTCATTTCTTTGGTTATAGACATTTTATTTTGTGGCTACTGTTAACAGGATTATTTAATTTTTTTTCAGATTGTTCACTTCTGGCATATAGAAATGCTACTGAGTTTTGTATGCAGATTTTGTGTCCTGCAACTTTACTGAATTTCTTTATAAGTTCTAATAGTTTCTATGTGGAGTCTTTAGGTTTTTCCAAATATAATATTATATCATCTGAAAACAAGTATATTTTGACTTCTTCCATTCCAATTTGGATGCCCTTTATTTTTTTTTCTTTTATTATCGCTCTGGCTGACTTCCACTACTATGTTGAATAACAGTGGTGAAAGTGAGCATCATTTTTGTTTTCCAGATCAAAGAGGAAAGGCTTTCTGCTTTCCCCATTCAGTATGATACTAGCTGCGATTCTCTCATATATGGCTTTTATTATGTTGAGGTATGTTCTTTATATATCCAGTTTTTGAGGATTTTTATCACGAAGAAATGTTGAACTTTATCAAATTCTTTTTCAGTATCAATTGAAATGATTATGTTTTTGTGCTTCATTCTGTTGATATAATGTATCACATTGATTGATTTGCATATGATGAACCATGTTTGCCTCCCTGGGATAGATAACACTTGGTCATAATGAATGATCTTTTCAATGTACTGTTGAATTCAGTTTGCTAATATTTTATTGAGGACTTTTGCATCAATATTTATCAGATATATTGGCCTGTAGTTTCCTTTTTTTGATATGTCTGTCTGGTTTTGGTATCAGTGTAATACTGGCTTCATAGAATGAGTTTGGAAGTATTTCCTTTCACTCTATTTTTGAAAGCATTTTGTGTAGGATTGGTATTAATTCTTCTTTAAATGTTTGGTAGAATTCAGCAGTGAAGTCATGACGACCCAGGCTTTTCTTTACTGGAAGACCTTTTATTACAACTTCGATACTGTTACTTGTTATTGGTCTGTTCAGGTTTTGTATTTCTTCATGGGACAATCTTGGTAGGTTGTATATGTCAAGGAATTTATCAATTTCCTTTAGACTTTTCAATTTGTTGGCATATATTTGCTCATAGTAACCTCCTTTGAATTTCTACAGTATTAGTCATAGTGTCTACTTTGTCATCTTCAATTGTATTTATTTGGGTCTTCTTTCTTGTTTTCTTGAATAGGCTTGCTAAAGGTTTGTCAATTTTGTTTAACTTTACAAAACAGCAACTTTTTGTTTCATTGATGTTTTGTATTGTTTTCTTCATTTCAATTTTATTTATTGGTGCTCTGATATTATTTCTTTTCTTCTACCAATTTTGGGTTTGGATTTCTCTTGCTTTTCAAGTTCTTTGAGATGCATTATTAGGTCATTATTTATTGGAATTTTTATGTAGGCACAGTACTAAGTTTCCCTCTTAGTACCGTGTACACTGTATCCCATATGTTTTGATATGTTGTGTTTCCATTTTCAACTTGTTTTAAGAAATTTATCAATTTCCTTCTTAATTTCTTCATTAACCCACTGGTCATTCAGAAGCATGTTGTTTAATTTTCACGTGTCTATATAGTTTTCAAAATTCCTCTTGTTATTGATTTCTAGTTTTATTCCATTGTGATCAGAGAAGATGTTTGATTTTTTTTTATGTTTTAAGACTTCTTTTCTGACCTAACGTATGGTCTATTCTTGAGAATTATCCATGTGCTGAGGAGAAAAATGTGTATTCTGCAGCTGTTAGATTAAATCTTCTGTAAATATTAGGTCCATTTGTTCCATAGTGTAGTTTAAGTCTGATGATTGTTGATTTTCTGTCTGAGAGATCTGTCCAATGATGAAAAGGAAGTGTTAAAGTCTTCAATTATTACTGTATTGGAGTCTATCTCTCTCTTCAGCCCTAATGATATTTGGGTTATATATCTGGATGCTCCAGTGTTGGATGCATATATACTTACAATTGTCATATCCTCTTGCTGAGTTGACCCCTTTATCACTAGATAATGACCTTCTTTGCCTCTTACAGTTTTTGTCTTGACATCTATTTTTATCTATATATGTGTAGCTACTCCTGTTCTTTTTTCATTTTTATTGGCATTGTTATCTTTTTCCATCCCTTTATTTTCAGTTTATGTGTAACTTTATAGATAAAGTATGTTTTTTTTTTTTGTAGGCAACAGGTCAGTGGGTCTTGTATTTTCATTCATTCAGCCACTCAGTATCTTTTAATTAGATAGTTCAATCCTTTTACATTCAATGTTATTGTTAAGGGGGACTTTTACTATGTGTTTTCTAGTTGTTTTTGGTCTTCTCTTCCTTCTATTCATCCTTTTAGTAAAGGATTTTCTCTAGTAGTATGTTTAAATTTCTTGCTTTATATCTTTTCTGTATCCATTGCGTGATTTTTGATTTGAGGTTACTGTGAGGCTTGGAAATACTATCTTACAGCCCACTACTTTAAACCAATGACAAATGAACACTGACTGCATAAACATGTGAACAAACAACACACAGAAAGAAAATTAATAAAAGTTTACACTTTAACTTTGTCCCCCTGCTTTTTAAGATTTTGTTGTTTCTCTTTGATTGGTTCATCATTTAGTCTTTCTCCATAA
Source organism: Pan paniscus (assembly GCF_029289425.2). Classification (NCBI taxonomy): domain Eukaryota; kingdom Metazoa; phylum Chordata; class Mammalia; order Primates; family Hominidae; genus Pan; species Pan paniscus. Next base: position 37,015,168 of record NC_073272.2, read on the forward strand.
GACAAGTGTAGCTTACACACCAAAATTATAGTGTTAAACTATTCTGTGTTTTTCTGTGTGCTTACTGTTACTGATGAGTTTTGTACCTTGAGATGAATTACTTTTGCTCATTGACATCCTTTTCTTTCAGATTGAAAAACTCTCTAGCATTTTTTTTTTTGAGATGGAGTTTCACGCTTGTCACCCAGGCTGGAGTGCAATGGCATGATCTCGGCTCACTGCAACCTCCACCTCCTGGGTTCAAGGGTTCTCCTGCCTCAGCCTCCCAAGTAGCTGGGACTACAGGCACCCACCACCATGCCCAGCTAATTTTTATATTTTTAGTAGAGACTGGGTTTCACCATGTTGACCAGGCTGGTCTTCAACTCCTGACCTCAGGTGATCCACCCACCTTGGCTTCCCAAAGTGCGGAGATTACAGGCATGAGCCACCGCACCTGGTCGAAAAACTCTCTAGCATTTCTTGTAGGACAGGTCTGGTGTTAATGAAATCCTCAGCTTTTGTTCGTCTGAGACTGTCTTTATTTCTGCTTCATGCTTAAAAGGTTTTTTCAGCCTATTCTAAGCGTCATAAGTTTCCACCAGATAAACAGCAATGCCACGAAGACTTCAAGGTTTAACACCCAGGATTACCACAATTATTAGTGGCTGAAATAAAGAGATTAGCCTTTGCTTTTCCATCCAAAAAAAAAAAAAGATTTTTGCCAAATATAATATTCTAGGATAAAAGATTTCTTTCCTCAACAACTTTAAATATATTAAGCCACTCTCCCCTGCCCTATAAGGTTTCCATTGAAAAGTCTGCAGCCAGATGTATATGGAGATCCATTGTATGTTACTCATTTCTATCTTTTGCTGACTTTAGGATCATGTTTTAATCCTTGACCTTTGGGAATTTCATTATTAGATGCCTTGAGGTTGTCATTTTTGGGTTAAATCTGCTTAGTTTTCTATAACCTTTTTACACTTGAATGCTGATATTTTTCTCTAGTTCTCTCTTATTATCTCTTTAAATAAACTTTATAGGTTTATCTCTTTCTCTACCTCCTCTTTAAGGCCAATAACTCTTAGATTTGTCCTTTTGAGGCTATTTTTACTACCTTTGTAGGTGTGCTTAATTGTTTTTATTCTTTTTTCTTTTGTCTCCTCTGACTGTGTATTTTCAAATAGCCTGTCTTCAGGCTCACTAATTCTTTCTTCTGCTTGATTAATTCTGCTATTAAGAGACTCCAATGCATTCCTCAGAATGTCAGTTATATTTTTCAACTCTATAATTTCTGCTTCTTTTTAATTATTTCAATTATTTGTTAAATTTATCTAATGTAATTCTGAATACATTATCTGTGTTAACTTTAATTTCTTTGAGATTCCCTCAAAGCAGCTATTTTGATTTCTCTGTCTGAAAGGTTATATATCTGTTTCTTCGGGATTGGTCCCTGGTGCCTTATTTTGTTCATTTGGTGAGGTCATGTTTTCCTGGATGGTAATGATGCTTGTAGATATTCATCAGTGTCTGGGCACTGAAGAGTTAGGTATTTATTGTAATCTTCACAGTTTGGGCTTGTTCATGCCTGTCCTTCTTGGGAAGATTTCCGCGTATTTAAAGGGACTTGGGACCCAAGACCAATAACACTATGGTTTTTGCAGACTCACAGAGGCACCAACTTGGTGGTCTTGGAAATGATTGGGATGAATTCTCTGAATTTCCAGGCAGAGACTTTTGTTTTTTTCCCATACTTTCTCCCAAATATATAGAGTCTCTCTTTGTTGAGCCACTTGGAGCTGGGGATGTGGTGATGCAAGCACACCTGTGGTACCACCACTGGGACTGCACTGGGTCAGACCTGAAACCAGCACATCCTTGGGCCCTGCCCAAGGACCTTCCCTTTAGGGCAGTGAGTTCTCCAAGGCCCCGAGTATTTCCAGAGATGCTGTCTGGGAGCCAGAGATTGGAGTCAAAAACCTTAGCAATTTACCTAGCGTTCTACTGTACTGTGGCTAACCTGGCACTAAAATCACAATACAAAGCATCTCCCTAACTTCCCTCCCCTTTTCACAAGCAGAAGAGCTGCTCCCTGTGGCTACCACCACCACTGGTTCATGGGAAGTTCTGCCAGGCCACTGCTGATGTTCACTTAAAGCTCAAGGGCTCTTTTGTTAGTTTGTGGTGAATGCTGTCAGGCCTCGGACTCACCTTTCAGGACTGTTAAGCTCCCTTCTTTCCCAGGGCAGGTCCAGAAATGCTGTCCCACCACCTAGGCCTGGTGTCAGGAAACCCAAGAGTCATTTGGTTTTCCAGTGGGGTCGGAGAGCAAATGTTGCAGGCTTCTATTCCATTATCTTGCTCCTAAACCTGTGTTATTCATTTTTAGTATGAGAAAAGAACATAATGAATGGTCAAATATCATGAAGAATACTAAATGGTAATGATCTAACAAAGATACTTTTGCAGTAAGTAGAGGAGACATTTGATATCTTTATAATATAAAAATAAATAAATATATTTAGAGTTTATATAAAGCTGTAAGAAACACTTTCAATTTAAAAAAAGAATAAAAACAAGAAAGTTACTGGAACGAAATACAATAGCTAATAAAAAAGAACAAATATTTCATGTTGTTATTGATTAAAGACACATATATTAAAGAGAAAGAGAAATAAGATTTTATTTTTTTCTATTAAATTAGTAAAGAATTTGTAAAATGCGAATGCTAATGCTGATATTAGTGAGAAAGGCATTTTTATGCATTTTAGCAGGAATATAAGAGAATGAAAAAAGAAATTTGCTAATATATATCAAGTGTCTTAAATATATCCTAACAAGTGATCAAGTTATTTGACTTTCAAGAAGCTCCTTTATAAAAAACAAAAAACAAACAAATAAACAAAAAACCCAGCTAGAAATGGACAGAGCAGTATTTATAGTAGTAATAAGTTGGAAATGTCTCAATGGAAACTCTTCAGATTCACAAAGCAGTTGTTCAGCCTTTTGCAAATTTTACATTTTAGAAAAAATAAACAAAAGGACTCTGTTACAACTTTCATCCAAACTGCATTTTTAGTATGTGTATTACCAATTATTAAAAATGTTATAATTGCTAGTTATATAATGTCTGAGTGGTGAGCATTGAATTATTATATTTTTTAAAGAATTTAACTAGTTTTAATAAGTTTTATAGACTGCATTCAAGTATAATTTAAGAAAGTGCAAAAGAGATTGGTTAGTTTTCCAATAGTTTGTGATACCTTTTTGGAAATCAATATCAAAAAATTACGAAGGGTGGAGAAAGATTTATTCAATATCTTCTTAATGTCAGCCTAAATGGCTAGCTGGATAGCTGGATTAATACTTTGTGGGCAGAATGAAGTAAATATAAATTCTATTCATTTTAAGGGGTTATATCAATACACTGATGCTTTATATGAATAAGACAATGCAATTTACTCTAAATTATTTTTCTGCAAAAATAAAATATTTTACATTTAGAAAAAAGCATAAAACAAATACCCATACAGTTATTTGTATATATTAAGATAAACTTATAATGCATGTGATTCTTATTCTACAATCTTTTCTGGACAATGTCCTTATAGTCCTCATCCTACAGAATTGCCTATAAAATTCACTGTCAGTCAATATTGCCAATTGCCTAAAACCTTACTCTTCCCTGGCTGCTCCCATCACAGCTTTGTATCAAGTTTCCAGAAGGGTATTTAGGAATATCTCTCTGTTTATTCGACCACATTCTGAGATGACCACAGTCCAATTCAATATGGCCTCCTGGTGATTTATAGCGTCACTGTGTCTAGCACTGAGAATGCATGAAACTTGGTCGGCCTCCCCATTTACAGGAGGTAGTCATTTTCCTTCAAGAGAAGCAAGAGAGTGGGTAGCGATTCCCAGTACTCAGACAATTTACCAGTCTCAATTTCCCTCCAGCATCCCCTTTTGCTACTTTCAAAATTATGATCTTCTTTCTTCTAGTGTAACACTATCCTTTCAAGGAACATAGACTTCAGAAAAACAAAATTCAAGGAGATTGTTGTTTCCTGTCTATACAAACCTTCCTCATGGAAGCATCAGAAACTGATTTGTTTTACAGTAGAGAGGAAGTAAAATATAAAGAAAAAAGAAGAAAGCATGAACTAGTAACTCAACAGCTTTAGCTAGCATTATTTCTATGAATGCTTTTATTTGAGTGTAATAGGATTATTTTCTGTATTATCAGCTTGAAGAAAAATAATTTTAAAATTCTTATACAATTAAAAAGCAATAAAAATTTGTTTCCAAAAAGATGAGTTTTTAGTTAATGTAGCAAATAAATAGTAGTACCTCTGGAAGTTTTCATTACATGCAATATTCAATGTGTTTCCTAGAAGGTGAAATGATGTCAAATGATAGCTCTAGCTATAAGGAAAACACATATAGTTAATTCCTTATTTCTGGAATCTTTTTTACCCCCCTTTATCTGGCTTGATCTCATGTTAGGAAATTAACAGTGAAGACTTCATGCACTAATTTTTGTGGCATTGTCTGTGACTGCCTCTTCAGTCCACTAATGAAAAAATCAATCTTATTTCCAATGGGGCCAGCTAATTTGTTCTGTCCCTGTTACTGCAGAGTATACCATTCACCCCAGCCAGCTATTCCACTTTCAGCATCATTGGTCATGGGAAGAACTGGATCAGATAACATGAAACAGCAGAAGAGAAAACATTTTTCAAAGCATCATTTATTTCCCAGTAGGGAAACGTTAACATTATCATTCCAAGGACAGTGATCCCTTTTGTTAACTCCAAGTGTAGATTAAGTCAAACCAAGGTGAGTATCTCAATGTATTCTGCAAAAATCTTTCTGGATGTAAAAATATCCAATTCCACTTGGAAATTCTTTTGCATTTTTATGAAGACTCAGACACTGAAATTGACAGAAGCAATTCATACTTTGGAGACTGGGGTTACAGCAATTAACACACACAAAAATATGTGCTGCAAAGCTTTTGGTTCAACAAATTCAATGTTGAAATTCCTTTCCCATCTCCCCACAAATAAGAGAAATATAATTCCAGGTCCTCTACAGTCTCATAGATCAAGTTATGCAAAACGTCATTGAAAGTGCTGAATAAGAGTACTTCCTGGGTCATTTTCCCATTCTGAATCACACACAATTTTTATTCATAAGACCACGTGACTAAATGCATCTGGTTATCATTTTGGGGGAGATGCAAAAGGTAGGCAAGGACCTCAGTATGAATCCTCAGACCAATTTGATTGATGGAGAAGTACATTGAAACTAAATGTTATCCTAAAACACTTTCTTCTGTTTACCAATTACTATTGGAAAACCCCAAAACGTCTCCTGGGAAATATCCACACACTCTGGACTATTTCTTAGCAATAATAATCACTGTATGTTTATAGCAGTCATTCTTTCTCAATTTTATGGTCCCAAAATTAATACTGTTAAGAGCATTCTTTATTTTTCTACTTAAACCTGACACTTGTTAAGTTAGGTATTTAAGTGAAGTGAGTGGAAGCACTGCAAGCAAAACAAAAGAAAATTAAAAATATAAATAAAGAAAAACAAAAGCTTTATATGTGATGCTAGTAGCAGCTTTTGTGCCTCTCCTTTAAGACAGAATGCCCCCTCTATTAACAATTTCCCAGATGCTTCATCAATTGAGTATATGCCTGTTCAGCTCCTATGTACTTAGCAAATTCATTAGTGTAACCTAAAACATCCTCCATGGAAAACTGTGACAGATTGGACAGTAGCATGCAGTGTTGCTCTAATCGCTGGAATAAATGCACAAAACCTCTCCTGTGCTAAAATAAATACTCCAAGAAATACTTTTTTCTACTTAAATTACGAAAACGGGAAACTAGACAATTCTTTGGCTAGCTTATAAACGATACAGTTAGTTTTAATATGAATAAAAGAATCTCCCTGACATTCAAGTACGATTACTCATTTTTGTCACTTAATCTAGGATGGAGAGTGGTAGGAAATTAGACTCTAAGTCTATTCTATTTTACTGTTGATGGTCAGATGTTTAGGGCAAACTATCTTTCAACACTCAAAACTTAGGTAAATGAACAAGTTAGTTATATGATTGCTGTAACAACACAAAGTGATGCTTTTCAATGAAATAAGATATAGATATAAGCAAACTATTAGATTATCGCTTACATGTACATTCTCTAACTTGCATCTAAAAGTCTCTGGGTAGTATCTGCAGTTTTAACAAGTAATTAAATGAATAATGAAGCTTCAAATCCACAGTATAAGAATAGCACTCATCAGGGTTAAGCAAGACAAGGGATAGCTCTGAGGCTGTGTGTTATTAAATGAAACTGGCCCTGTGTGATTAAAGTAGATGCATGAAGTCATATTACATGTTGTCATTATAAAATGACAGCAGTGATGATCAATTTAGGTTTACGAAAAAGAAAATTGCATCTGTATAACTGCAATTCTATTATGATTTATTTTGAAATTGCCTGCTTTTATATAGCACAGAAAGTTAAAGCATCTCTATCTTGCCCCTTTAAAAGTCTCCCAACTCTCATCACATCTCTATGAACACTGCACTGTTAAAAAGGTCTCCTGAAAATTTCTCAAGTTCTTTCAATATTACAGCATCTGCCAAGAAACATAAAGTTCCATCTAAAAGGAAACAATGGTTCATGACACTTCTTATTCATGATACAGTTCATGTACTTACAAGGGACTGAATATAGATGCTGGTGTTGAACTTTGTCTCTTTCAATTAGCCTTTGAGATTTGAGGGTTTAAAATCAAATAAATGCTTTGTTATATATATTTCACTCATCAAAGAAAATACCTTAAAGGGAATCAACCTTATAATATTTCCTTCCAAATAAGCTTCTCTATTTCTATTTCTATACAGTATAGAGCTACAATTTTCTCAATTATACAAGCTCAAAAACTCAAAGTCATTTTTCAGTTTTCATATTGGTTATGCATGGGGTTAGGATCTGGGAATATGAAGTAAAAAATTCTTTCCCACACAAAAACATAGAACACACTTTGGCAGCCAGACACCAAGATGTAGCCCAATGATCCTCTTCTCCTGGTATTCATACACTTGTATATTCCCCTCCCACTTTGAATTATGGCTGACCTATTTGACCAATAGGGTACCAGAAAGGTGACAGTGTGAGTCTTCCAAAGCTACGTTTTAGCTTTGGAATGCAGCTTCTGCCTTCAGATTTTCAATTACTCACCCTGGGAGAAAGCAGTCACTGTGGTGTGAGGACATATAAGCAAGCTTATGGAGAAGCCTATGTGATGGGAGCCTCCTGCCAATAGCCAGCACCAACTTGTAGGCACATGAATAAGTTACCCTGAAGGTGAATAGTCCAGCCCCAGTCAAGCCTTCAGATAATTACATCCTTGCCCAGCATCTGCCTACAATTTCATGAGATTCTTCATGCCAGAACCCTACCTTCCAGCCAAATGATTCCAAAATTTCTGATCCTCAGGAACTCTAAGAGATAATACGTTTTTATTGTTGTTTTAAGCCGCCAAGCTTTTGAAGTAATTTGTTACACACACTCATTATCACCATATAATAAGGTTCCAAATATTAGAAATTCTACCTTCAAATCTCACATGATGCCCTTCTTTCCATTCCCATGATTAAAACCATGACTCAGAACCTCATAAGCAGCTGGGTTTAGCCTTTCATTTCTCCACAACACTGTAGAGTTAATGTGCTGAAGTTACAGCTCTGACCATTTCATTCCCTTGATCAAAAGTTCTAAATAGTTGTCAACTAATTTCCAAGATTGGTTTCCAGTTGTTTATTCTTCCATTTAAAGGCCTTTTACTATACACCATCTTTATCCACTGCTTAGCCTCCATATTATGATGTGTATGCCCAATGCTGGAGCCAAATTGAGTGTCAGTCCTGCCTGTAGGTATTTTCTTATGCTCTTCCCTCCACCTGAAGGCCCTCCTTATATATTTTTGAGTATCAAAGCACAGATCAAATGTTTCTACTTTCATGGAGCCATCCTGTGTGTCCCTGCTGTCTGCAAGGGTTTTCTTACAAGGATGAGGTAGGAGAGCTGCACTTTCCTTGATCTCCCTTGCTCCTATTTCTTGTTTCTGCAGCAATTTCAACTGCTTGCTCCAAGTGCTGTTTTCTTTTTACTCTACTTTATTCCATGCTGGACTTCATCTATTTCATTTTATTATCTCAGACTAATGATAAAAAACTGCTGTTTATAGCAGACTTTTACTAAAAGTTTAAGGTAATGGAGGAGGATTATAGAGCAGTAAGAATCACTGTTAACACTGGATAGAGCTTTTGTAAAATTATTAGCAGAACTCTAAGAACATTTATGTTTTCCTTTCCATGACCATAAGTTCACGTTTTCTTACTAAGACTCAGTTTGGCAGCTTTTTCTTTTACTTTCTCAAACCCCTCATATTTCCATTATACCCTACCTCCTCTCTCTTTGGCTATTATTTCCTAAGAAGACTTATTGTTTTCCCAGCAAGGCAAATTGCTCAACCAAGATGATTTGAAAATAAAGAAACAATATCTTTGAGACAATTTTTGCCACACTTTAGACATAATGAACCATTGTAGTTATTTATTCTCAGATAATCATTTTTTGTATCACATGAAGTTTTTTCTTTCTTATCTTTTCCTGAAATTTGGTACACCCAAGTAAAAAATAGTACCTTTCCAAGTTTAATTTAGTCTTTCTCTAAACGTTTCTAAATAAACATTTATTTGCTGTCATTTGTCTATGAAATGCTATCCTGAGTCTCAGTATATAATGAAATAAAACCTTGAACATGGATTCCTAACTAGGTCTACTGTAATGTAGGTATTTCTTTTTACTACAAGCCCATCAAATCCTCTATTGCCTGCCTGAAACTACAATTCTTAAATATCCGCTGTCAACCACTTTCCCATTGAAACTCCCTCCTCCTGTACTGAATCAAAACTCACGACAATCACTTCTCTTTTCTATTTGTGTAGATTATCTGTTCCTTGATCACATATGAAACCTTGGCTCATGATAGAAAATATTTTATTAACTCTTTTGACAGCTTGCAACGTATTCTTTTTTGCTTCTAGTAGATCTTCCTTTAAGCAGCACTTGAATAATTATTTTCTGACTGCTTAACTCAAATTATGTCATTTCCCTTCTCAGAAAGAGTTCAATTATTCTATTACCAACTAAGACATTAAATCCAAATTCATGTTGGTGGTCATTTAAGGTCCCTTAGTTACACTTCTATAATTCTCTTTCCAGCCCCCTGTACTTGAGCCTCATTTCTTCTCAGTATTGTTTCCAGCTGGAATGTTTCTAAGATTCTGCTGAGCCTGTAGCAAACTGTCCCATCTCTGTTCATCTCACCTCAGTCTTGTTTGGAGAGGAGAGAGGTTTCATATCCTTTAAGGATAGAATTACTATTTCAGCTTAAATCAACATTCCCATAAAATAGCATTTCTCCAATATTACAAAGATTTACACAAGCAATGTATACTGCATTAGTCAGCTGAAGATAGATGCAGAAAAATGTTTAATAAAATGTAGGTGCAATTTGCTAATTATGATGAAATAGAGAACAGAATAACAAACTATAAAAGTATCATTACGTACACTCATCAATAAATAAATTTCATCAATGGAGTTTAATGTTCAATATTCCTGTTTTTCAGAGGGTAAGGTAAACCACTACAGTGAGGGCAATTCATTATTTAACATGGTATTAGTAAAGTAAGGAGGAACCTTTGTGCTTCATGGAAATATCTAGGAGAACTTTGAGTCTAGAAAAATAGTGCTAGGTAAAGCTTTGGGGAAAAGATATTTCAGTTTTACAAAATATAATATATGAAAAGAAAGATTTGACCCATAGCCACCTTGACCCCAGTTTTCCCATTTCAAAGGCCATTCAAATTGAAGTTATCACACAAATGGAGCTTCTTTGCCTTAGGATACTAATTACATAACATATAGTTGCCTGGTATCTGAAATTGGGAAATTCATATAATAATTATAATTTTGGTTAGATACACCTATTTCATGTATTTGTCTCTAAAAGTCCCAAAAAATGTAACATATTCAGATTTTATAAAACAAAAGCAACATGCAAAAAAAAATTCAAAAAATAAGTAAACTATAAAACATTGGTGGAAGAAATTAAAGAATGCATAAATAAATGGAAGGACATATGTTCATGGATTAGAATGCTTAATATTTTTAAGAGCGCAATACTGCTCAAATAATCTACAGATGCAATATCTATGAAAAATCTTGTCAATATTTTAACTGCTTTTATTTCAGAAATAGAAAAGCTGATTATAAAATTGAAATGTAATTGCAGGGACCACAAATAGCCAAATAGAAAAATAAATCTTGAAAATGAAGAACAAAGTTGAAACTCTTACACTTCCTGTCCTCAAAACTCACTACAAACTATAATAATCAAAGAAGAATAGTATCACTATAAGGATAGACATACAGATCAATGGGATAGAATTGAGAGTCTGAAAGGAACTCCATACATCTATTATCAATTGATATTCATCAAGGGTGCCAAGATGATTTAATAGAGAATGAAAAGACCTGTGTCTTCAGCAATTGGCACTGAGGAAAGTGGATATTCATATATAAAATAATGAAGGAGAACCCATACTTCACACCAGGTAGTTACAGAAGGGTATAGCTTCTTTGTAGTAAAATACAGTTAAGATTTACCATTTTAAACATTTTAAAGTGTATAATTCAGTAACGTTTAGTACATTCACAATGTTTTGTCCCTTGTTCCAGAATGTTTTTATCACTCCAAAGAAACTGCACCTGCTGTCTTAGTCCATTTTGTGTTACTATAAATGAATACCCGAGGCTGAGTAATTTAGAAAGAAATCTATAAGCTCATGGTTCTGCACACTGTACAAGAAGCATGGTGCCGGCATCTGCTCAGCTTTTGGCAAAGTCTTTTGTGCTACATCGAAACAACAAAGTCAAAGGTGAAGTGGGCATGTGAGAAGAGGGACCAAACCCGAGAAATACTCTGGCTTTATAAGAACCCACTCTCATTCTGACAGAAACTGATACATTCCTCTGATAAACAATCAAGTCTTCTGAGAGACCTCACTCACTACCAATAGAATTGCACCAAGCCATTCATAAGAGATCTTCCTCCATGACACTAATATCTCCCACAAGGCCCCAACTCCCAACACCACCACACTGAAGATAAATTTCAACATGAGATTTAGTGGTGACAAACAAACCCACTAAGCATTCATTCTGCATTATCCTCTCCCCCCCAGCTTCTGGCAACCACCAATATGCTTTCTGTCTCTATGGATCTTCTCGTTATGAATATTTTATATAAATTTGAATACCTAATGTGTTACCTTTTATGTTTGGATTTTTTCACATAACAAAATGCTTTAAGTTCCAAACATGCTGCCACATGTATTAGTACTTCATTCCTTTTTATAGCTGAATAATATTTGATTATGCATCTACCATAATTTTTTTTCCTTCAACTTTTACTTTAAGTTCAGGGGTACATGTGCATGATGTGTAGGTTTGTTACATAGGTAAGCTTGTGCCACGATGGTTTGCTGCACAAATCATCCCATCACCTAGGTATTAAGCCCAGCATCCATTAGCTATTCTTCCCGATATTCTCCGTCCTCCACTCACCCTGTGACAGGTTCCAGTGTGTGTTGTCCCCCACTTGTATCCATGTGTACTCATCATTCGGCTCCTACTTATAAGTGAGAACATGCAGTGTTTGGTTTTCTATTCCTGCATTAGTTTGCAGAGGACACTGGCTTTCAACTCCATCCATGTCCCTCCAGAGGACATGATCTCATTCATTTTTATGGCTGTATAGTATTCCATGGTGTATATGTACCACATTTTCTTTATCCGGTCTTTCATTGATGGACATTTAGGTTGATTCCATGTCTTTGCTATTGTGAATAGTACTACAATGAACATACATGTTCATGTATCTTTATAATACAATGATTTATATTCCTTTGAGTATATACCCAGTAATGGGATTGCTGGATTAAATTGTATTCCTGCCTCTAGGTCTTTGAGGAATTGCCACACTGTCTTCCACAATGGTTGAACAAATTTACACTCTCACCAACAGTGTAAAAGTGTTCCTATTTCTCCACAACGTTGCCAGCATCTGTTGTTTTTTGATTTTTTATTAATAACCATTCTGACTGGTATGAGATGGTATCTCATTATGGTTTTGATTTGCATTTCTCTAATGATCAGTGTTGTTGAACTTTTTTTCACATGTTTTTGACTGCATGTATGTCTCGTTGTGAGAAGTGTCTGTTCTACAAGGCTACAGCAACCAAAACAGCAGGGTACTTGTACAAGAACAGACACATTGAACTATCCAACAGAATAGAGAACCCAGAAATAAGACTGCACACCTACAACCATTTGATCTTTGACAAACCTGACAAAAACAAGCAATGGGGAAAAGATTCCTTATTTAATCAATGGTGCTGGGATAACTGGCTAGCCATATGCAGAAAATTGAAACTGGACCCCTTCCTTACACCATATGGGAAAATCAACTCAAGAGGGATTAAAGACTTAAATGTCAAACCCAAAACTATAAAAACCCTAGAAGAAAATCCAGGCAATACCATTCAGGACATAGGCAAGGAAAAAGATTTCATAATGAAAATGCCACAAGCAATTTCAGCAAAAGCAGAAACTGACAAACTAAACTAAAAAGCTTCCACACAGCAAAAGAACTATTGTTAGAGTGAACAGACAACCTACAGAATGGGATAAAATTTTTGCAATCTATCCATCTGACAATGGTCTAATATCCAGAGACTACAAGGAATTTAAAGAAATTTACATGAAAAAACCCATTAAAAAGTAATCTACTGTAATTTTTTTATTCCTTCATCCATTGGTGAACATTTAGTTATTTCCACATTTTGGCTATTGTGAAGAGTGCTGCTATAAACATTTATGCGCAAGTCTTTGAACACCTGTTTTCAATTTTTTTAGTATATACCTAGGAGGGGAATTGCTAGGTCTTATAGTAATTCTACCTTTAACTTATTGAAGAAACTGCAACTTATTTCACACAGTGGCCAAATCATGTTATGTTCCCACAAACAATGTATGAGTGTTATAATTTATCCACATTCATGCCAATATTTGTTCTTATTATTTTTAAAATTATTATAGCCATCGTAGTGGAAATAAAATAATCTCTCGTTTTTCATTCACATTTTCTTAAATGACTAATGATGTTGGCAATCTTTTTATGTGCTTATTGACAATTTGTATATTTTTTTGAGAAATATATGTTCAATCCTTTGCTCATTTTATAATTGGGTTATTTGGGGTTTTTTTTGAGTTGTAGGAGTTTTTTATATATTCTGTGCTTGATCCTTATCAGATATATGACTTATAAATATTTTTCCCATTCTTTGAGTTGTCTTTTCACTTTCTTGATAGTGATCTTTGATGCACAATATTTTAAAAGGCACATTGCAGAAATAGTTATGTAGCATAATCGAAAACATGCATGCATGTGTGTAAGTTTAGAATACTTCCATAATTTTAGTTATAATAATACTAGCTCTTGTAACAGATAAGTCCCCATATCTCAGTGGCTTAAGGAAATTGAAGTTAATTTGTTGCTTATGTAGCATTTAAAATGTGTCTTTCTTTTCTAAGTGAGTTTCAAACTTCTAAGTCGTGATTTGGGCTCCTTCAAAATGGGGCTCTGCCATCTTCAACATCCTGATCTGTATTAAACTTGACAGGGAAGAACACAGAGGCATGCACATGGCAGGTTTTTATGGGCCTGGCCTATAAGAGTAGCACGACACTTAGGGTCACATTTCATTGGTCAAAATGCAGTCCTATGGCCATACCTAACTGTAAGGGAGATAGAAATACAGTCTAGCTTTTTGTCCAGGAATAATAAATAATATGTTTATTGAATCGCTAGGTAATCTCTTTCACAAATATTTAAGAATATAGTAACTGAACTTACCTCTAGTAAGTGAGGCAGGGGACAGCAGAGAGAAATTCTTAATTTTTACCCTATAACTTTCTGTACTCTTTGAATTATTTTCAATAGTCATGACTGTTAGGAGCTGAATTAGGTCCCCCTCCAAAATTCATATGTTGCATCCTTAACTCTCAGTACCTCAGAATGTGATTGTATTTGGAGAAAGGCCCACTAAAGAATTGAATAAAGTAACATGAGGCTGTTGGTGTGCGCTCCAGTTCAATCTGTGTGATAGCCTTATCAGAAGAGGAAATTTACACATACAAAGAGACAACAGGGTCATGCTGACACACAGGAAAGACCATGTGAAGACAAAAAGGGTATCTGCTAGCCAAGAAGAGAGACCTTAGAAGAAACTAAACTGCAGTCTTGAAATTCCAGGCTCCAGAACTGTGGGAAAATAATTTCTATTTTTAAGCTACCCACTCTGTGAACAAAACAAAACAGTACATCACTTTCTAGGAACAACTAAGTTTAAAATTACCTAGAGCATTAATTGGCTCAGTTAAATACTGACAGTGCCCATGTACTGCACTGAATTACAGTTTTCAAAATTTGCAGAGATGGAGAGTTAAATCTTTTTATCTTTTTATTTTTTAAGTAGCTGAGTTTCTACTATTGATTACTTTTCAAATTTTTCTAACTTTACTTTAAACACTGACTATTATGACCATAAGTGGAAATTTTATGTCCTTTGCATATTGTTGTTGCTTAAGCAATAAGCAAAAATGAATCTATAGATTGTTAACCCATAATTAATTTAGGAATTTACATATATGCTAAAAATTAATGGAAGACTAACCACATTGTGACTGGGGTGACAACTGCTAACAATTTATTACTGACATATGGGAAAAGCTGCAGTATGGTTTTCATCCTGTATTTGCTCTGGATTTTTTTCTTCATTGCCCTGCTTTTGCATTGCCTTTTCTGTAACAGTAGTTGTCTAATTGTATACCCAACAGAATTCCATGGAATATTGTTATCCTATAGCTATCAGAATCAGCATGTTGATTATGGAATTCTTAATCCAAATAATCCACATATTCTGTCCCCATTCCACAAAACTCAGCAGCTGTATTTTATTTTCTATTCTATTTCCATGTCCATTTGAATTGTTGTTGTTCAAATTCATGCCATACATAATTCCACTATGTAACATTATGTCCCCAAATTCTAACAAATGCCTTTTCAGTGTCTCTTTCTTGCACACTACTCTACAGTTTGCACATACTTCTATAGATTTGAAAAGAAAAATATTCTCTCCTATAGTGATATGCTCTATCTTTCAAATGTTCTTTCATTTATGGTAATATGTTTTCTCTTTATGTAAAAAGACTGAAGTAAGAATGTGAAACAAGGGAAGTTCGGTGGATGCTTTTCAGTTTTAACACATAGCGTTCAGGTCTAGCTCATCGTAATTGAAGACGTGAGCCCCTAGTCGTACTAGCAATTCTCTCGTAATTCTCTAAATGTGTTCCTGTGGTCTTCACTGTTCTCTGAATTTAGTCTGGCGCTTTCCACCTCTATTTTTATGAACATTTTACGTTTCCTGTGATCATGATTTGTAGCCACTCTGTGAATCTATCGTTAAAGGAGGATGGGTATTTCAGAAGCTGATGTGGGGAGTCAGGGAGCAGAGTGCTGCCTTCTTTTAAATAACTCAATACAATTGAACTGAGTAAAAGGAAACACAGTGTTTAGCCACAGAAATAGTCATTAGCTTACAAAGGATTCCCCTTAGAATCTCTTTTGAAATGTTCTTTTGTGTATATATGCATAATGTATGTGTGTGCTCCCTTAGAAAATGTATGATATCCAATTTTCCAACACAATTTTTTTTCTTTTAACTTTTATTTTAGCTTCAGGGGTATATGTGCAGGTTTGTTATATAGGTAAACTTGTGTCACAGGGGTTTGGTGTACAGATTATATCATAACCCAGGTAGTAAGCATAGTACCAATAGGTATTTTTTCTGATCCTCTCCCTCCTCCCATGCTCCACCCTCAAGTAGGCTCCAGGGTCTGTTGTTCCCCTCTTGGTTTCCATGTGTTCTCATTATTTAGCTCCCACTTATAAGTGAGAACATGTGGCATTTGGTTTCTGTTCCTGTATTAGTCGCTAAGGATAATGACCTCCAGTGCTAACCATGTTGCTGCAAAGGACATGATCTCATTGTTTTTACGGCTGCATAGTATTCCATAGTATATATGTACCACAATTTCTTTTTTTTTTCTTTGAGACGGAGTCTCGCTCTGTCGCCAAGGATGGAGTGCAGTGGTGTGATCACCACTCACTGCAAGCTCCACCTCCCGGGTTCACACCATTCTCCTGCCTCAGCCTCCCAAGTAGCTAGGACTACAGGCGCCTGCCACCACGCCTTGCTAATTTTTTGTATTTTTAGTAGAGACGGGGTGTAACACAATTTCTTTATCCAGTCTACCATCTATGGGCATTTAGGTTGATTCCATGCCTTTTCTATTGAGAACAATGTTGCAATGAACATATGCATGCATGTGTCTTTATGATAGAATGATTTTCCTCTGGGTATATACCCAATAATGGGATTGCTGGGTTGAATGGTAATTCTATTTTTAGTTCTTTGAGGAATCACCGCACTGCTTTCCACAATGGCTGAACTAATTTACACTCTCACAGGAAGTGTATAAACTTTATTTTTCTCCGCAACCTCACCAGCATCTGTTATTTTTAAATTATAGCTATTCTGACTGGTGTGAGGTATTTCACTGTGGTTTTGATTTGTATTTCTTGAATTATTAGCGATACTGAGCTTTTTTCATTAGCTTGTTGGCTGCATGTATGCCATCTTTTGAGAAGTGTCTTTTCATGTCTTTTGCCCATTTTTAAATTATTTTTTTGCTTGTAATTTTTTTAAAGCTCCTTATAAAATTTGGATATTAGACCTTCGTCAGAAACACAGTTTGTAGAGGCCAAGGCAGGCAGATCACTTGAGGTCAGGAGTTCGAGACCAGCCTGGCCAACATGGGGAAACCCCGTCTCCACTAAAAATACAAAATTAGCCAGGCATGGTGGCAGACGCCTGTAATCCCAGCTACTCATGAGGCCGAGGCAGGAGAATCACTTGAACCCAGGAGGCGGAGGTTGCAGTGAGCCGAGATCAGGCCACTGTACTCCAGCTTGGGTGATAGAGTATAACTCCATCGCAAAAAATTAAAAAAAAAAGTTTGTAAATATTTTCTCCCGTTCTGTAGGTCATCTGTTTACTCCTTTGACAGTTTCTTTTGCTATGTGGAAGCTTTAGTTTAATTACATCCCATTTGTCAATATTTGCTTTGATTGCAATTGCTTTTGGCGTCTTCGTCATGAAATCCAGTTCCTGTGTCCAGAATGGTATTGCCTAGGTTGTCCTCCAGGGTTTTTATAGTTTGGGGTTTTACATTTAAGTCTTTAATCCATCTTGAGTTGATCTTTGTATATAGTGTAAAGAAGGAGTTCAGTTTTAATTTTTTGCATATGGCTATCCAGTTATCCCAGCACCATTTATTGAGTAAGGAATTCTTTCCCCATTGCTTGTTTTGGTCAGCTTTGTTGAAGCTCAGATCCTTGTAGGTGTGTGGCCTTATTTCTGGGCTCTCTATTCTGTTGAATAGTTCTATGTGTTTGTTTCTGTACCAGTACCATGTTGTTTTGTTTACTGTAGCCCTGTAGTATTGTTTGAAGTCATGTAAGGTGATGCCTCCTGCTTTGTTCTTTTTGCTTAGGATTGCCATGGCTGTTTGGGCCCTTTTTTTGGTTCCATATGAATTTTAAAATCATTTTTTTCTAGTTCTGTGAAGAATGTCATTTGCAGTTTTATAGGAATAGCATTGAATCTGTAATTTGCTTTGGGCAGTATGGAGAGTTTAATGATATTGATTCTTCCTATGTGTGAGCATGGAATATTTTCCCTTTTGTTTATGTTATCTCTGATTTGAGTAGTGTTTTATAATTCTCACTGTATACATCTTTCACCTCCCCGATTAGCTGTATTCCTACGTATGTTATTCTTTTTTTTGGCAATTGTGAATGGGATTGTGTTTATGATTTGGCTCTCAGATTGGATATTGTTGGTGTACAGGAATCCTACTGATTTTTGTATGTTGATTTTGTATTCTGAAGCCCTGCTGAAGTTATTCTAATACAAATTTAATGGCCTCCTGTGTATAAATAATGGAAAAGTTTGGAACCTATTTGGAGAAAAGCGGTAAACTGTTTATTTTTTCTATAAATGAAATCAAGGGCTTTTCCACATGCAGCAGCAGACCATGATTATAATTCACAGAGTGAAATTACCACCTGAATCTTGGAGATTCTTACTGCATCAGCAAATAGCAGAATCTCTTTTGTTATTGTATGCACAGAGAGGCTCTCCTTCTAAGCACTCTTCTCTCAATGCCCCCCAAAAATGCAGAGCAACAAGACCTCCTGGGGTCCACAAACTCTGGCATCCTTACAAAAGTAAAGATAACAGAGAAGGTAATAATCTCTCTGGAAACAAATAAAATTATTCCCTTGACATGGAAAGGATGTTACCAAAAAAAAAAAAAAATCCTGTGGGAGAACAAATTGAAGCATTCTGTATAGTTTTATTTATATTTTATTTATTTGATATATGAACTCAGTCATACCATGAGTGTTTACTGAAAGTATAAAGAAATAGATGAAAAACTGTGGTTCTGTATTTTTTTCCAGAAAGTCAATATATCTTTCAATTTACTAAAACTGGTAAGATCATCTCATGCTGTAATTTATACAACCCAAGGCCTCCATTATGTATAATTTTGCCCATGTTGCTTATAAAATTTAAAACCCCCTTTTTCTATTTTAATTTGTAACAGTTTATAAGAAAGGCACACCATCATTATGAGTTGAGACCAAAAATACCACTGTGTAATCATAATATTCATCATCATGAAACTACCAACTATATTGTATTACAATAATACCTTAATGGTTAGTTTGGGGGGTTTTGTATAAATATCACAAGTATTTTATTACATGCCCAGATAATTGGGAAGGAGGCGTAATAACTACTGATATTTATAATCACATGCTAATTTTCTGCTGCCAGTAACTATGGTATTCATTTTCAATGTGGTCAGTAGGGCTCAGATATTTTATTACATTATAGTGAATATTGCCAGTAGAATATTTGAATATTGATCTTTTATATAAAAGCATAAGATTTCGAGTTTAAATTTATTAGAATAAATGGATGTGAAATCTTCTCTATTGCAGCATTATGAGAATATAGATGTCTGTATACCTAAGATATCTAAACTTGATTTGGTCTATGAAAAGTGATGGGTACAACCCAAACTAATTGAATGGAATTACATAGTCAGTGAAAGCAACTCTTTTGACTTCTGCTTTCACAGAATTGTCTTCATCATTGATTTGGTTTCATGTATGTTATGCTTCATTGAAGGCAATTATAGAAAATGTTTTAATAGTCTGAAATGCATGTAGAATCCATTTAGGTTTAATATAACAAAAATCCTAATATTTATTAATAAATTACTGCATATGCTAAGCATATTTTAGCCATTAGATATAATTATACTCTCAAGCTAACTATACATTTTTATTTTTATTTTCAAGAAGGTTAAGTGACTAGCCCAAGATTACACAGTAGCAAGTAGCACATTAACTTACCTAAATGAAGATTCACAATGCCCTGAAATGCCAAGACTGATTCTAAGTACAGGCGTACTTTGGAGATATTGCAGGTTCAGTTCCAGACCACTGAAATAAAGTGAATATCTCAATAAAGGGAGTTACACAGCTTATTTGTTTCTTAGTGTATATAAAAATTATATTTACACTATACTGTAGTCTATTGAGTGTGCAAAGGCATTAACTCTAAAAAAAATCACGCATCTGAATTTAAAAATACTTAATTGCTACAAAATGCTAAAGATCATCTGAGCCTTCAGCTAATTGTAACCTTTATGCTGGTAGAGAGTCTTACCTCAATATTAATGGCTGCTGACTGATCAGGAGGTGATGGTCGCCATAGGCTGGAGTGCCTGTGGCAATTTCTTAAAATAAGACAACAATGAAGTTGGCAACACTGATTGACTCTTCTTTGATGAAAGATTTCTCTGTAGCATGCAATGCTATTTGATAGCATTTTTACCCTCAGTAGAGGTTCTTTCAAAATTTGAGTTGTTCTTCTCAAACTCTGCCTCTGCTGTATCAACTAAGTTTATAAATATACTAAATTACTTGTTGTCATTTCAAAAATGCTCACAGCCAGGAGTAGATTACATCTCAAACAAATAAACAAACAAACATTTTATTTGCTCATCCGTAAGAAGCAACTTATCTATTCAAGTTTTCCCATGACACTGCAGCAATTCAGTCACATCTTCAGGCTCCCCTTCTAATTCTAGTTCTCTTGCTATTTCTACCACATCTGTAGTCACTTTCTCCACTGAAATATTGAACTCCCTCGAAGTAATTCATGAAGGTTGAAATAAACTTCCAGATTTCTGTTAAAGTTTATTTTTGACAGTTTCATGCATCATAAGTGTTCTTAATGGCATCTAGAATGGTGAATCATTTTCAGAAGGTGTTCAATTTATTTTGCCCAGATTTCTCAGAGGAATGACTATAGCAGCTATAGCCTTATGAAATGTATTTCTTAAATAATAAGACTTGAAAGTCAAAATTACTACTCGATTCATGGACTGCAGAATTGATGCTGTGTTAGCAGGCACGAAAAAGACATTCATCTCCTCGTGCATCTCCATCAGAGTGCTTGGGTGCATTGTCAATAAGCAGTAATATTTTGAAAATCGTATTTTTTGGTTCTGAGCAGCAGGTATCATCAGTGGGCTTAAAATATTCAGTAAGCCATGCTTAAACAGAAGTGCTGTTGTCCAGGCTTTGTTGTTCTACTTATAGAGCATGGGCAGAGGAGATTTAGCATCATTCTTAAGAGCTCTAACATTTTCAGGCTGGTAAATGAACATTGGCTTCAAGTTAAAGTCACCAGCTGCATTAACCCCTAACAAGAGAGTCGGCCTATCCTTTGAAGATTTGAGGCCAGGCATCAACCTCTCCTTTTTAGCTATGAAAGTCCTAGATGGCATCTTCTTCCAATAGAAGGATGTTTTGCATCCATTGAAAATACATTGTTTAGTGTAGCCATCTTCATCAATAATCTTAGCTAGATAATCAGGATAACTTGCTGCAACTTCTACATCAGCACTTGTTACCTCACCTTGCACTTTTATGTTATGGAGATGGCTTCTTTCCCTAAACCTTATGAACCAACCTCTGCTGCTTCAAACTTTCCTTCTGTAGCTTCCTCACCTCCCTCAGTCTTCATAGAATTGGAGAGACTTAGAACCTTTCTCTTAACCAGGCTTCGGTTTAAGGGAATTTTGTGCCTGGTTTGATTTTCTATCCAGACTTCTGAAACTTTCTTCCTATCAGCAATGAGGCTGTTTCACTGTCTTATGATTTGTGTGTTTACTGGAGTAGCACTTTTGCTTCAATAACTTTTCCTTTGTGTTCACAGCTTGGCTAACTGGTGAAAGAGGCCTAGCTTTTAACCTATCTTAGCTTTTAGCATGCCTTCCTCACCAAGCTCAATCATTTCTAGCTTTTCATTTAAAGCAAGAGATGTGTGATTCTTCCTTTCATTTGAACAATTAGAGGCCATTGTAGGGCTATTAATTGGACTGACTTTAATATGTTGTATCCCAGGGAATAGGGAGGCCTGAAGAGGGAGAGAAATGGGAGGACGGAAAGTTGGTTGAACAGTCAGAACACACACAACATTTGTTGATGAAATTTGTCTTCCTATATGGGTGTGTTTTGTGGTACTCAATAATTACAATAGTAACATCAAGGACCACAGATCACAGATCACCATAACAGATATATAATAATGAAAAGGTTTGAAATATTTAAAAAATTACCAAAATGTGACACAAAGACACAAAGTAAACACATGCTATTGAAAAAAGTGTGCTGACAGACTTGCCCAATGCAAGGTTGCCACAAACCATTAAGTTGTAAAAAGTATCATATCTGTGAAGCACAGTAAAATGAAACACAATAACAAAAATTATGCCTGTAACTCTAAAACAAATGAATTAATCAATAAAAAAGATCTAAAATCTCCAGAATAAATATTGCAAAGCAGAAGTACAATGTAGTGCCATTTTTTCCAAATATTTTACCCTTTATCAAATGTTTATGAATGGAATTGACTTAATGCTAACCAAGTAGTTGCAATCCACCATATAAATATTGAGACTAATTCTCTGTAGTCCTGGTTATTTTCTCCTTCAAATGACATTAACTATTTTTCATTGTACTAAAATATACATAAAATTTACTATTTTAACCATTTTAAGTACACAGATCAGTGGCATTAAGTGCATTCACATTGTTGTACACCCTTTCCTAGGCATCTACAGAGCTTTTTCATCTTCCCAAACCAAAACTTCATACTCGTTAAACAACAATTCTCCATTCTCCCTCCCCAAGCTTCCAGCACCTGGCAACCACCATCCTACTTTCTGTCTCTATGAATTTGATTACTTTAGATGCCTCATATAATAAGTAGAATTATACAATCTATGTCCATTAGTGAATGGCTTATTGCAATTTGTATGTGTCTTTAAGGATTATTCATGTTGTAACATGTGTCAGAATTATCCTACTTTTTAAGGCTGAATATGTCACTGTATGTATATACCACATTTTGTTTATTAGTTTATACATTAAGGGACATTTGAGTTACTTCCACCTTTCAGCTGTTGTTAATAATGCTGCTATTAGCACAGACATACATATCATCTGTTCCAGTCCCTGTTTTCAATTATTTTGTGCATATGTCCAGAATTCAAATTCCTGGATAGTAAGGTAATTCTATCTTTAATTTTTTGAGAAACCGCCAGACTGTTTTATACAGTGGTTGCACCATTTGACCTTCTCATCAGCAATGTACAAGGGTTCCAATTTCTCCACATCTATACCAACACTTACCATTTCCTGGTTGTATTTGTTGTTGTTGTTGTTGTTGTTAATAGCCATCCTAATGGGTGTGAATTTTGATTTGCATCCTGTAATAATTGATGATGTTGAACATCTTTTCTTGTGCTTATTGGACATTTATATACCTTTGAAGAAATGTCTATTTAAGCCCTTTGCCCATTTTGAATTGGGTATATTTGGTTCTTGAGATTTAGCAGTTTTTAATATATGGTGGATATTAATCTCTTACCAGATATGTAATTTGCAAATATTTTCACTCATTTTATGTATTTTTTTCACTCTGTTCATAGTATATTTTGACACAGAAATCATTTTAATTTGGATGAAGTCCAATTTATTTATTTTTTCTTTTGTTTCCTGCACTTTTGGTTATCATATTCAAGAAATTATTGCCAAATACAATATTATGAAGCTTTTCCTCTGTTTTCCCCTGAGTTTTATTGCTTTAGATCTTATAGTTTAGCTCTTTGATCCAGTTTGTTAATGTTTTGTATATGAAATAAAATATGTTTCTAACTTTATTCATTTGCATGTGGCTATCCAGTTTCCCCAACACTGTTTTTCTTTTTGGCATTGAATCATTTGCCACTTTGGTCAAATGCAATTTGAATGTATATATAAAGGTTTATTTCTGAGTTCTCTATTATATTCCATGTATCTATATATCTGTCTTTATGACAGCATCACACTGCTTTGACTACTATAGCTATGTAGATTTGAAATCAGGAAATGTGACCTCTCTAACTTTTTTATCTTTATTATTATTATTATTATTATAATTTTGAGATGGAGTCTCACTCTGTCGCCCAGGCTGGAGTGCAGTGGTGCGATCTCAGCTCACTGTAACCTCCATCCTCTGAGTTCAAGCGATTCTCCTGCCTCAGCCTCTCGAGTAGCTGGGATTACAGGTGCCTGCCACCACACCCGGCTAATTTTTGTATTTTTAGTAGAGACGGGGTTTCACCATCTTGGCCAGGCTGATGTTGAACTCCTGACCTCATGACCCACACGCCCCGGCCTCCGAAAGTGCTGGGATTACAGGCTTGAGCCACTGCACCCAGCCTGTTTTTATTTTTTACCATTGTTTTGGCTATTCTGCATCCCATGAGATTCCATATGAATTTGAGGATGGATTTTTCTATTTTCTGCAAAAATATTTCTGGAATTTGGGTAGAGATTGCATTGAATCTGTAGATTGTTCTGTGTGCAATAGACATTTTAATAATATTGTCTTCTAATCTATGAACATTGGGTTTATTTGCATTTATTTACATCCTCCTTAATTTTTTCAGCAATATTTTATAATTTTCATTGTGTAAGTACTTATTTCTAAGTATTTTATTCTTTTTGATATTATTGTAAATTGAATTTTCTTAATTATTTTGGGGGTTGTTCACTGGTGGTGTATGAAAATGCAACTTATTTTATGTTTGATTTTGTATCCTGCAACTTAGCTGAATTCATTTATTAATTTTAACAATTTTTATAACATCTTTAGAATTCTTCACACGATTATGCCATCTGCAGATAGAGATAATTTTACTTCTTCTTTTCTAATTTAGATGCCTTTTCTGCCTTATTGCACTTTAATTATTATTTTCTGATCTAATCAATGATGATGATTAAACTCAATTGTATCAGAACTCACTCATTTTATAGAGAATTTTATTTTATTTTATTTTATTGAGATGGAGTCTCTCTCTGTCGCCCAGGCTGGAGTGCAGTGGCACGATCTCAGCTGACTGCAACCTCCGCCTCCTGGGTTCAAGTGATTCTCCTGCCTCAGCCTCCCATGTAGCTGGGACTACAGGCATGCACCACCACGCCTGGCTAATTTTTGTATTTTTTAGTAGAGAGAGGGTTTCACCATGTTGGCCAGGCTGGTCTCAAACTCCTGACCTCGAGTGATCCGCCTGCCTGGGCATCCCAAAGTGCTGGGACTACAGGCACAAGCCATAGTGCCCAGCCTAGAGAATTTTAAGTTAAATATTCAACTAAAATTACATGTGTCATAGATAGGCTTACATATATGAAACAAATATAAACCTTGGATTCAAGTAGTTTATGATTTCTTATGAAGTTTAATTCTAGTACTGCTATGGTTTGAGGTTTCTGTCCCTTTCTAAATTCATGTTGAATCTTAATTTTAAATGCAGCAGTATTATGATGTATGATCTCTAGGAAGTGATTCAGTAATTAGGGTCTTGTCCTCATGAATGAGATTAGGTTTTTTAAAAGAGTTTGATGGAAGGAATTTGCCCCTTTTCATTCTTTCCATCCTTTCCACCCACATGAGGACACAACACTCCTCTTCTGAGGATGCAGCAAAAAGGCGACATCTTGGAAGCAGAAAGCAGGCCTCACCAGGCACCAATCCTGCTGGCACATTGGTCTGGGACTTCTCAGCTTCCAGAACTGTACAAAATAAACTTGTTTTTCATAAATTGCCTAGTCTTAGGCTTTTAAAAAATACCTATAACAGTACTAGCAGACAAAGACAAGTACCATATACTTGCATAGGCATGCACCACATAACAACATTTTGGTCAACAATGAACTGTATATAGGAGGGTGGTTACATAAAATCATAATAGAGATTAAAAAATCCTATTTCCTAGTATTTACAATACTATATTTTTTATCATTATTTTAGAGTGTACTCTTTCTACTTAAAAAAAAAAAGTTAACGGTAAAACAGTTTTAGGCAGGTCCTTCAGAAGGTATTCCAGAAGAACGCATTGTGATCACAGGAGATGACAGCTTTATGTGTGTCATTGACTCTGATGACCTTGCAGTGGTACAAGATGTGGAGTTGAATGACAGCGATATTGATCCTGAGCCTGTGTAGGCCTAGGTTAATGTGTGTGTTTACGACTTAGTTTTTAAGAAAAAAATTAAAATAAAAGCTTACAGCGTAAGGATATAGAGAAAAAATATTTTTGTACAATTATGCAATGTGTTTATGTTTTAATCTGTGTTATTACAAGAGTAGAAAAGTTGAAAATTTTAAAGTTTATAAAGTACAAAAGTTACAGTAAGCTAATATTAATTTACTATTAAAGATAAATAATATGTTAATAAATCCAGTGTAGCCTAAGTGTACAGTGGGATTTTTTTTTTTTTTTTTTGAGATGGAGTCTTGCTCTGTCGCCCAGGCTGGAGTGCAGTGGTGCCATTTTGGCTCACTGCAAACTCCACCTCCCAGGTTCACGCTATTCTCCTGCCTCAGCCTCCCAAGTAGCTGGGACTACAGGCAGCCACCACCACACCCGTCCAATTTTTTGTAATTTTAGTAGAGACGGGGTTTTACCATGTTAGCCAGGATGATCTCGATCTCCTGACCTCGTGATCTGCCCGCCTCGGCCTCCCAAAGTGCTGGGATTACAGGCATGAGCCACCACGCCTGGCCGTGTACAGTGTTTATAAAATCTATAGTAGTATATAGTAATGCCCCAGGTTCACATTCACTCAATACTCACTCCTTGACTCACCCAGAGCAACTTCCAATCATGCATTTCCATTCATGGTAAGTGCCCTATACAGGTGTATCATTTTAAAAAAATCCTTTATGCTATAATTTTACCACACTGTTTCTATGTTTAGATATATGTAGATACCGAAATACTTACCATTGTGTTAGAATTGCCTATAGTATTCAGTACAGTCACACGCTGTACAGGTATATAGCCTAGGAGCAATAAGCTATACTATGCAGCCTAGGTGTGCAAAGACTATACCACTTAGTTTTGTGTAAGTACACTATATAATGTTAGACAAAATTGTCTGAAGATGATGCATTTCTAAGAACATATCACAGTCATTAAGTGAGGCATGACTCTAATTCAAGATAGACATTTAAGAGACAGAAACTAGGTGATCTGCTGCTTTTCCCATTGTTATGATTACCTTAAGAGGCAAATGAACCTGCACTCAAACTTTGGTTCTGATGTCTGAGAATGATGATGCCACACTCATACCAAGAGGGTATGAAACGGTTAATTACTTATTTGAAATCTCCAGGGAGAGCACGCAGGCTTAAAGTGACTTGAGAGCAAGAAAAGAAGAATTACCTGTTTTGTTTTGTTTTTTTATTTTGGCTAGGGGATGGGACTGAGATGAGAGTTCCTATAAGGGCAGGAATTTGTGTTGCTTGAATTTCTTGCCCCTGTCAGAGAACAAAGAAGGTAGGTTTTCTTATTAGCTTGCCCAGGTGCGGGGCACAGAAGGGAGAGGAAAAGGTCTAGCATAAAAGCTGTCAGTTGTAAAACATTTAAAACATGGAGTCAGACTCCCTATGAAACTTTTCTACTGCTGATGAACATTTAATTTGCTTTGAGTTTTATGTTGTTAAGAATAATAAGGCTATGAATATTCTTGTACATGTCTTTGGCAAATACCTGAATGTGTTTCTGTTCGTTATATGCCAAGAAGTAGAAAAGCTGGGTCTTAAAGTATGCTTATGTTCTGTTTTAGTAGGTACTGCCGAGCAATTTTCCAAAGAAGTTGTACCAATTCATACTTTCACCCAAAGTCAAATTAAGTCCTGGTAGCTCTGCATCCTCATCAATACTTGATATTTTATATAGTTTTAATTTTAGTCATTCTATCATTGTTATTTGCAGGATTAAAGAAAATAATGTGTAGGGTGTTAAAATTTGGCTCTGTGTCCCCACGAAAATCTCATGTTGAACTGTAATCTCTAATCTTGGAGGTCGAACCTAGTGGGAGGTGATTGGCTCATGAAGGTGGTTTCTAATGATTTAGCACCATCCCCCTAGTGCCGTCTCATGATAGAGTTCTCACGAGAACTAGTTGTTTAAAAGTTTAAAAGTGAAGTTTGTAGCACTTCACCCTTTGTTCTCTCTCCTGCTGCCATATGAAGATGTGCTTGCTTCCCCTTTGCCCTTCTGCCATGATTGAAATTTCCCTGAGGCCTCCCCAGCCATGCCTGTTATACAACCTGTGAAACTGTGAGTCAATTAAACTTCTTTCTGTTATAAATTACTGAGTCACAGGTAGTTTTTTATAGCAATGGCAGAATGGACTAATACAGGTGTTTATATATTTCTAGCCCCAAAACATGCTACCATCATCATCATCATCATCATATTAAAGGCACATTTTGTATTGCAAATATCAAGGCATTATCACATTATAAATATAAAATTAATAGAAAATTAACAAATACCCACCACAGAGAAAACTAAAGTTAATAAATTCTGAATTCTGTGCTGCTCACAGTTTTTTCTTTTTTCCTTTTTTTTTTTTTTTTTTTTTTTTTTGAGATAGAGTCTCTCTTTGTTACCCAGGCTGGAGCGCAGTGGCATGATTTAGGCTCACTGTAACCTCTGCTTCCTAGGTTCAAGTTATTCTCCTGCCTCAGCCTCCCGAGTAGCTGGGATTACAGGCACACACCACCATGCCCAGCTAATTTTTTGTATTTTTAGTAGAGATGTGGTTTTGCCATTTGGCCAGGCTGGTCTCGAACTCCTGACCTCAGGTGATCTGCCCACCTCGGCCTCCCAGAGTGCTGGGATTAACAGGCGTAAGCCACCACGCCGGCCTGCTCACAGTTTTCTTGTCAAACTTCTCTGAATATGCACACTCATAATTAGTTTCTAATAGATACAGTATTTTGAATGTTTTCCCCCTTAAGGCTATTGATATGCAAATGTTGTTATCTCTAAATTGAGCTAGTCTCGTGCTTTGACCCCAGGCTGAGCCCAGCTGGCTATTCGGACAGCCTAAGCGCACCCATCTGGCAAAAGGCAAGTTTGTATATATGGACTCTTGTGTCTCCACTGTAGGTCTTCAGCCAGCTCCAGGTGCCTTCAGTACGCTGCAGAACTTCTTGCTTACAGTGCAAAACTTTTTGCATATTAGTCAGTTTGGTTGATTCAAGTTAACCATATGTGTTCATTTTTAAAAGAAATATTTTACTATTCTCTCATAAGCTGCTTATTGATCTACTCTTGAAGAACAAGATATAGTGCAAAGGACAAGATCTAAATAGAGCAAAACCAGTTGTCCTGTACACTCTTCAGGGAGACATGTTAAATATAAGCAATTTCAAAAATGTAACATTTAACCAGTATTAATGGTCTGAAACAGGAACTTCCTTGACACAAGAGCAAAAACCAATCCTTCTGGAAAAATTCCGAAAGCCTTGTTTCAAGATGCTAAACATCTGGTTGGTCATATAGGAACTCAGTTTCACTTTTTTTTTTTTTTTTTTTTTATACTTTAAGTTTTAGGGTACATGTGCACATTGTGCAGGTTAGTTACATACGTATACATGTGCCATGCTGGTGCGCTGCACCCACTAACTCGTCATCTAGCATTAGGTATATCTCCCAATGCTATCCCTCCCCCCTCCCCACCACAGTCCCCAGAGTGTGATATTCCCCTTCCTGTGTCCATGTGATCTCATTGTTCAATTCCCACCTATGAGTGAGAATATGCGGTGTTTGGTTTTTTGTTCTTGCGATAGTTTACTGAGAATGATGGTTTCCAGTTTCATCCATGTCCCTACAAAGGACATGAACTCATCATTTTTTATGGCTGCATAGTATTCCATGGTGTATATGTGCCACATTTTCTTAATCCAGTCTATCATTGTTGGACATTTGGGTTGGTTCCAAGTCTTTGCTATTGTGAATAATGCCGCAATAAACATACGTGTGCATGTGTCTTTATAGCAGCATGATTTATAGTCATTTGGGTATATACCCAGTAATGGGATGGCTGGGTCAAATGGTATTTCTAGTTTTAGATCCCTGAGGAATCGCCACACTGACTTCCACAATGGAAAAAACTACTTTAAAGTTCATATGGAACCAAAAAAGAGCCCGCATTGCCAAGTCAATCCTAAGCCATCAGCTTCACTTTTTGCCACCTTCTTCATAATCTTTTTTCCCTTGCCTACACAAGCACATGGTCTGGCTATACATCCATCACTGTGTGGCTGATGGAAGGCCTAAGTGCTCAGTGTTTTAATTGGAGTGCTTTAAAATTTCTTCTAAGTATAAAGCCTACAGTGATTCAAGCTAGAAATTTTTGAATGTTTCCTAGGCTTGTTATCTATTATAAATGCTGTTATATCCTAAAGGTGTTATGTACATGAGAGTAGATGTTCTTAAATATTTTGTCTTCATTGTCTTATACTTACTAAACTCTTGAGAGACTCCTTTTGGAGTATAAAATGTCACAATTCACTTATGTAAATGTTGGCTGCAGCTGAAAGCCTGTTCCACATTTAGCAAGACAAAAGAAAAGGGAATAAAGGGCATTGCAATTGAGCCTATATTATACAAATTATAAGATGTTTGTTTTACTTATTTTCCTTTCTTTTTGTCCTTTTCTTCTTTCATTCATGATTGCTATCATGTAGTCATTTAGGTAGAGGGTAGACACTAATAATTGATTAACTTCATATTCTAACCCCCAGGGGCTACTTGCAAGACTAAAGAACATGTTTTTCTCTTAAACAACAATGATCCTTAGGTCATGCAGACCTCCTTGATAGCATCCAGAAGTTTGATCAGCTGAGCGATGCAAGCAGCTTTGACCATCCAGAAATCTCATGTCCCGCATTCCTATCTTACTCATAAAATCCCCAGTTATGTTCAAATGCAGGTTGAATTTGAGAGTTTGCCTCCTGCCCCTTCACTTTGGCCAAATCAAATAAACATTCTCTGCTCCTAAGTGCTAATGTGTCAGTGTTTGGCTTACTGAGCACTGGGTACTCAAACCACCCTTCATGCTAAAAACTCTCAATAAATTAGGTATTGATGGGACGTATCTCAAAATAATAAGAGCTATCTATGACAAACCCACAGCCAATATCATACTGAATGGGCAAAAACTGGAAGCATTCCCTTTGAAAACTGGCACAAGACAGGGATGCCCTCTCTCACCACTCCTATTCAACATAGTGTTGGAAGTTCTGGCCAGGGCAATTAGGCAGGAGAAGGAAATAAAGGGTATTCACTTAGGAAAAGAGGAAGTCAAATTGTCCCTGTTTGCAGACGACATGATTGTATATCTAGAAAACCCCATTGTCTCAGCCCAAAATCTCCTTAAGCTGATAAGCAACTTCAGCAAAGTCTCAGGATACAAAATCAACGTACAAAAATCACAAGCATTCTTATACACCAATAACAGACAAACAGAGAGCCAAATCATGAGTGAACTCCCATTCACAATTGCTTCAGAGAGAATAAAATACCTAGGAATCCACCTTATAAGGGACGTGAAGGACCTCTTCAAGGAGAACTACAAACCACTGCTCAATGAAATAAAAGAGGATACAAACAAATGGAAGAACATTCCATGCTCATGGGTAGGAAGAATCAATATCGTGAAAATGGCCATACTGCCCAAGGTAATTTATAGATTCAATGCCATCCCCAACAAGCTACCAATGACTTTCATCACAGAATTGGAAAAAACTACTTTAAAGTTCATATGGAACCAAAAAAGAGCCCGCATCGCCAAGTCAATCCTAAATTCTGGATTTCTATAACAGTATTTGGGACACTTCTTTAAAGGAATAGAAAATAAGGGCAATCATTCTGAAGAAAGGAAATGACACAACTTACTGAACAAGATTGTCTCAACATTGCTTTCAGCTTGACTCAACTTTAGTAGAAAGATTTCCTGACTGTAGTCCTCTGGGCTGCCTTTCTTGGGGTATTTACTTTAGAAAACTTACAACTGCAGATCATTTCTTTGCCCCTTTGAAACGTATATAAGTCTTATCCCAGCATCTTGCTAGTTTCCCAATCCAGACAATATCTTTCTCAAGGACCTGCGATCCATCTTTTTGAAATGTAAACATTAAAGGTGATAGAGTAATAGTACTTCTATCTCCCAGCCTCTGTGTGAGGGTAGAAGCCTAACCTAGAAAGGTGCCAGTTAAAAAACACAGATGGCCTAATCACAGTGGAAAATATTTGCAAACTCAAGAATAACTCACTGTGCTCCACAATGTGATCCACATTGATCAACCCTCCCCCAACATCCTCCAGTAATTTTCCAGTAGCTCACCCCAGTGTTAAAAAACATTTCACCTGTTGCAATAGCCTGTGTAAAATCTGTTTTCATCCTCTAAATTTTATGCTCCCAGGGTCCAGTCCCAGCTTCGAGCATTTTATATGTTTAAATCAATTTCGATAATGGCATTTGAGTCTCACAGAAATGTTGCATATCCTGCCCTAGAGGAGTTTACATTCTGAAATGGCTAATGCTACAAGATTCTACTTTATACAATTTGAAATGAGATGCAATCACTTACTTTGGAAATAAGAACAGCTTCAGAGAAAATGCAGTTTTTAGGCATGATCCAAATGAATGATGTAATAAGGAATTCTTCAAAAAATCACAGATGAATCCTGAAACCTGTTGACAATGTCATCTTGTAGAAATAAGTAAAGACTAATCCCATGAGAATAACCAAAGGCTATTTCTTCAGAGATTGCTATGGCAAAGGAGTCAGCCACTATCATCACATGCATTTCGCAGAGATTCAAAGGCAAACAGAAGATTTGGAAAGCTTTGTGTTGTACAGACAAAAAGGCTTCAGGCATTAAACTTAACTGATTGGAGGTTGCTGGCATGGGGAAGTTGGAGGTGGGCTAACTAGAAGTGGGCATCTTATTTAACTTTAACTTTCTGTGGTTGGCCCCGAATTGGAAGCAGATGAAAAATGCAGGGAAGCTAGCAGTGATTGACAAACTTCTGATCATTCTGGACTAATTGCTCAGAAGCTGTACTCTAGCTTCCCAAACAGGTTGCTTCAAAATGTGCAGGTCAGAGTTCTATGGCCAGAGATCATCTAGCCAATGTCCTTTTTTCTTTTATTGATAACATGTTCTTTATCTTTAGCAAAGTAGGGAAATTACAGAGTCTTTCCTGTCCTATTGTTTTACATATAAAACAACAGATAATTATATTTGGATTTACCATTGGTTCATAATTTCTGCCCCAGGCAAAGTAATACAGTGATTATCTCCCTTCCTCATCATGTCTCTGTAGAAACAGTGCATGTCATAAGGGAGAGTATTTCTATGCCTTGTCATTGAAAAATGACTGAGTAATGACAGGCCCAAATTCCAGGAATGTTCTGGACAACAAAAAGACTCCTCTCGTATCTAAGAGCTGGCACATTCTGTGGGAAATATCTGGGTGGTTTTAGGCATTGATGCTAAAAAAGGAATAAAGGACACTGTGAAACCTTTTTTTTTTTTGGCAGTCTTTGTCCTTCAATTTCCTGAAGAACATATGTCTATATGATTTTAAAGATAACAGTGTGCTATGGAGAATGGAGAGATAGCAAAAACTAAAATAAATGAGGTTAATTTTAGTAAATAGGCTGATGTCTGGGTTGGGCATTTGAGATAAAGGGAAACCAGAGAGAGGACAGGCTGTGAACATGTTCCAAATAATCATCCAATGTGGAGCACACTGATAGAAGTGGTATAGTGATAGCACTACAGTGATAGTAAAAGACAAGAACCTGATGCTACAAATAAACTATGCTATACATTACCCTGGATGTCTAGATTTTATTAAATAAGTGGCAGGTAATCTTCAATGGCATACATATCTTTTCGTGGCAATGGATAATGACAGAATAGTTCCACTCAGGGGAAAGGGACATGCAGGATCTTGCAACCCAGGACTACACAGGCTTGATCTGGGGTAAAATAACTCAGAAAGAGGGATTCTCCCAAAAGAAAAGCATCAGCGCAAGTTTTAATTCATAAAAGTCAGATGTGTAGACAATGCAGGACATCCAGAGCGGCTGTATAGAAGTTAGAATATGTTGTGAGAAGTCACAGACAGTGAAGTTTTCAGGATTATGTAAACACTGGGTTATAAGGAGTAAAAGAGGCAAACCATGACTCATGAGCAGGCTCCACGTATAGGAGAGCAAGACAAAGTAAGACCAAGTTCAGTGAAACAATAGCAGCAAATATATAATTACAATCAAAGTGTAGTTGATTTGCCTTTCTCTGATGATTAGTGATATTGAACATTTTTCATGTTTTATATAGGTTTTTTGAAGATGTACAACCTGCTTGTACGTCTTCTTCTGTGAAGTGTTTGTTCATGTTGTTTGCCCGTTTTTTAATGGATTATTTGTTTTTTGCTTGTGATTTAAGTTCTTTACAGATTCTGGATATTAGACTTTTGTCAGACTCAAAGTTTGCAAATGTTTTCTCCCTTTCTGTAGGCTGTCTGTTTACTCTGTTGATAGTTTCTTTTATTGTGCAGAAAATAAATGCAAATCAAAACCACAATGAGATACTATCTCACACAAGTCAGAATGTGTATTATTAAAAAGTTAAAAAATAACTGATGCTGGTGAGACTGTGGAGAACAGGGAAGGCTCATACACTGTTGAATGGAATGCAAATTAGTTCAGCCACTGTGGAAAGCTGTTTGGAGATTTCTCAAAGAACTTCAAGGAGAACTATTATTTGACCTAGTAACCCCATTACTGGGTATATACCCAAAGGAAAATTAACTATTCTACCAAAACTACACATGTGCTCAAATGTTCATCATAGTGCTATTGGTTTGGATAGAAAAACTTTGATACATATACAACATGGAATACTACACAGTCATAAAAGAATGAAAATGTAGTTAAGGATTAGAAGCACCAAATTAGTTCACAAAATTTGTTAGGTTGAGGTTAACCCATTTTTCCACTTATAAAAATGTATAAAGTATTTCACACAAAAACATTCATGCTATTATGTGTTAACTTTTCCCCTGACACTAGAGTTACAGGAATTCCTCTGTAACAACTTGCAAATCTCAGGGAATCAAGAGTAGGTGTGGATAGGACTTGAAAGCATCACAGAGCAAATCAGCACATGGACAAACTATGCTCAATCTTTTGTAAAAAAATTCTCTGGAACATTGATTTTAGGTTACCTAGAAGCATAATGTGTTCATCATGTTTACTTTCAAACTACTGTGTTTTGTCTTCAACTTTAGTGTTGAGTGGCTCTTCTACTCTATAGAAATATGCTGCCTGGTTAGTTTTTCTCCCTCCATCATGGGTTTCAGGTACCAATCCAGAAGGGTGTGTTTTTGCCAAAAGCTTGATCACTCTACCATATGTCATTTCAATGGTCAAAGAGTTCCTTATATATTTTTCTATAATATATTTAGAAAAAAACCATAATAAGTTTGGTTTAGGGGTTAGAATGAAGCACACA
Source organism: Pan paniscus (assembly GCF_029289425.2). Lineage (NCBI taxonomy): Eukaryota > Metazoa > Chordata > Mammalia > Primates > Hominidae > Pan > Pan paniscus. The sequence goes on from NC_073272.2 coordinate 37,050,510, forward strand.
AAGATAGCTTAAAATTATAAAATATATACTGGCTTTCTTCTGGGGAGAGGAAAAATGTAGTGTCATGAGGCCGGAGGAAGCCTGGGTCAGAACAAAGATGCATCAGCAGGAAGGATAGAGCCCTCTTTTTGGAGGCCACGATAGTCCTGGGAAAATAATAGAAGAAAAGCAAGGGGACCTCAAGTGAAAATAAAAGCAACATAAAAATTTGGAGAATTTTACACCATATTCTAAAGCATATTTTTCACTAAAGTACATTAATGGAGATTTAATTTGAAAATAGTAATATCTTTGTGCAGTAAAATGTGGAACAAAAATGTGGCAGATATCTACTGCACTGTGTTCTCAACACACATTATCTGTTTACTTTTCACCAGGATTCTATAAAATAGGCACAATTTTATGACAAGTTTTAAATATTATGGAAATAAGGGTCAGAGCTATGCAGAAGAGCCAGAATTTATACTCAGATACTCATCAGGACTTTGGCTTTTTAACCAAAATTCTAAGCCACTTTAGGACTCACTTCTCTATTATTCACATAGCTAGTCCCAGGTAATTATAATAAAGTTCAGCAATTTGCTGAGATTACACAGCTGGTAAGTGATAGAAACAAACTTAGATTCTGAAATAGCATGTAAAATATTGTAACTAAAAAAGACCTGGTAAAAGGATTCACAGTTACGAGAACAGCCTTCCTATAATAAACTACTATAAAACTGGATAAAATATATTATTAAACTATTATTTTCAGGCATTGGTCAGCAGTCAGTGCAAGACTGTGGTCCATGAGATAAACAAATGAGACTTTATGATTACTCCAGCTTATTGAGTTTCCAAGCCATAGGGTAGAAAGTGTCAAATCAAATGGAGCCCAGTGATCTTACTGAGTTGGTAAGATAAATATTAATGTTAACGGAAATTTAGGCAGCTAGAATTTGAGGGACCAAATACTGAAGAGGAGGGAGCTATACAAAAATAAGTTTACCAAAAGCTGAGAAAAGAACCACTAGGAATAGTAATCTTGTTCCTAGAACTCATACAAGGGTGAGATTAATCTGTGTTTCTACCAGGCAATAACTCAGAAGAATATCACCATTTTAGTGAGATTTAACTAATTTTAGAATAAAGACTATTTTGGACCTTCCTTAACAAAGTTTAAAACTAAGTTCTGAAAGGACTGTCTTCATTATAAGTAATTTACTCTGTGCTAGAAGAAAGTCAAAGGCTCTTTAAAGAAATGCAACGGAATGTATTGTGCAATACAGTAATAAACACAGTTCCAGGCTTCCAGTGAAAAATTTCAAGCCATGGAAAGAAGCAAAAAATTATGATCCATTTAGCAATAAATACGCAAGCCCAGAAATGAGATGACTGAATTAGCAGACAGGCACCTTAAAAGATCAACTACAAATATGTTTCATATGCTAAAGAGTGTAGAAGAAATAGCAGACATGGTGAAGAGAGAAATGGAACATATAAAAATACAAAAATGAAACTCCTAGAGATTAATATATTATATATGAATATGTTATCTACCTATTTGTCATCTATCTCAATAGTAGAGATAAAACATAATCCCCTTAAAAAGACTGACTATATTCTATGAAAACCACATTAAGTATAAAGACACAGATCATAAGTAAAAAGATATTAAAAAATGCAAATGATAATCAAAGGAAAGGAGGGGTGTTTATGTTATTAGGATAATTAGTCTTTAGAAGAAAGAATACTTTCATAGATAAAGAGGAATACAGTTGATCCTTGAATAACATGGTTTTGAACTGTGCAGGTCCAATTATGAGAATTTTCTTCTGTCTTTGTCACCCCTCAGACAGCAGGACCAATCTCTCCTCTTACTGTTCCTCCTCAGCCTACTCCACCTGAAGACTGTGAGGGTAAAGACCTTTATGATGATTCATTTTCACTTAATAAATAATAAATATACTTTTTCTTGCTTATGGTTTTCTTAATAACATTTTCTTTTCTCTAAATTACTTTAAGAGCACAGTATATAATACATTTAACATACAAAATAGGACTTAATCAACTCTTTATGTTATCAGTAAGGCTTCCAGTCAAAAGTAAGCCATTAACGGATTTGTTTTTGGAGATTCAAAATTTATACCCTGATTTTTACTGTGCAAGGAGTTAGCATGCCTAATCCTTGCATTGTTCAATGGTTAACTGTATTTCATAATGAAAAGAGGTTAAATTATCAAGTGGATACAATTTTAAATGTGTAGGCGTACAAACTCAGAGTTTAAAAAAATATAAAGCAAAATAAGAAAGAACTAAAAAATGGTAATTCCAATGTTACAGTAGGACACTTCAACTTACTATTTGACAGAATACATGAAAAGAAAATCAATAAGCCTATGGAATATTTGAACAATACTATAAAGTAGCATGATCTAACTGACATTTATAGAACACTCCACCCAACACAGCAGAATACACATTATTTTCAAGTGCACTTAAAACATTTACCAAAATAGAACACATGCTGAGATACGAAACATTTCTCAACAAACTTAATTGTGCTGTAATTATTCGTTATTGTATGAAAAAGTCTACATTGTAACCCTTAAAAATTCCCATAAGCAAACAAATGGAAATAGATCATATGCATAAATATAAGAGAAAAAATTCTAAAACTTCAAGTAGAAAGTAGGAGAAAATACTTGTGAGCTGGGTTAGGCAGCAATTTCTTAAGCAAACAAACAAATTAACCATAAAAGAAAATAATTACAAGTTTAGCTGTTTAAAAAACATGGTTAACATTGGTAAGGAAATAAAAAGGCAACCTAAGAGTGGGAGAAAATATTTGAAAAGCTGTATCTCATAAAGGACTTGTATCTAAAATATTTAAAAGAATGTTTATATCTCATTAATAAGAACACAATCAAACCAATTAATATGGAGAAAGATTTGAACAAATATTGAAGCAAAGAAGCTACATAATATTTCAAGAAGCATTATTAGGCACTCTGGAAATACAAATTAAAATCATAATGAGATACCACTACCACCCATTACTTAGCAATGTCACTCCTAGTTATTTACCCAAGAGAACAGAAAACCTATGTCTATTTAAAAAAGCCTCAAATATAAATATTAATAGCAACTTTATTCATAGTAACCAAATCCTTGCAACAATTCAAACATCCATCAACTGAATAAACACACTATGGTTTACTCAAATAATGAAATACTGCTCAAAAATAAAAAGAATAAAATGTTAATAATACACATATAAATTTGGATGCATTGCAAAGGCATTAGGCTAAGTGAAAGAACTCAGACACAAAATACTTCATTCTCTATGATTCCAATTTTTAGAAAAGGCAAAACTATAGTGAAAGAACAGAAAATAATTGGTTGCCAAGAAACAGGAGCCAGGCAAGGATACTGACTACAAAGAGGTACCAGAACTTTTTAGGATGCTGGAAAGCTTCTATGTCTTCATTGTGGTAGTGGTTACATAAATGCATTACATTTGTTATAACTCACTTAATAGTGCGTTTAAAACTGGCGAATTGGATTGTATGTGCATTATTTCATTCTCATGCTGCTAATAAAGAAATACCTGAGACTGGGTCACTTGTAAAGAAAAGAGGTTTAATTGACTCACACTTCAGCCTGGCTGGGGAGGCCTCAGGAAACTTGCAACCATTGTGGAAGAAGCAAACACATCCTTCTTCACATGTGGCAGCAAGGAGAAGTGCCAAGCAAAAGGGGGAAAAGCCCCTTACATAACCATCAGATCTTGCCAGAACTCACTCACTATCACTACCCGCATGAGGGTAACTGCCCCCATGATTTAATTACCTCCCACCAGGTCACCCTCTTGACATTTGGGGATTATGGAAACTACAATTCAAGATGAGATTTGCGTGGGGACACAGACAAACCATATCATTCTGCCCCAGCCCCTCCCTAATCTCATGTCCTCACATTTGAAAACACAATCATGCCCTTCCATCAGTACCCTAAAGTCTTAACACATTCCAGCATTAACTCGAAAGTCCAAGTCTAAAGCTTCGTCTGAGACAAGGCAAGTCCCTTCTGCCTATGAGCCTGTAAAATCAAAAGCAAGTTAATTATTCCCTAGATACAATGGGGGTACAGGCATTGGGTAAGTACACCCATTCCAAAAGGAAGAAATTGGCCAAAACAAAGGGGCTACAGGCCTCATGCAAGTCTGAAATCCAGCAGAGCAGTCAAAAGCTCCAGAATGATGTCCTTTGACTTCATGTCTCACATCCAAGTCACGCTGATGCAAGAGGTGGGTTTCCATGGCTGTGGGCTGCTCCATCCCTGTGGCTTTGCGGGGTACAGCCTCCCTCCTGATTGCTTTCACAGGCTGGCATTGAGTGTCTGTGGCTTTTCCAGTTACATGGTGCAAGCTGTCAGTGGATCTACCATTCTAGGGTCTGGAGGACAGTGGCACTCTTCTCACAGCTCCACTAGAAGTGCCCCAGTGGGGACTCTGCATGGGGGCTTCAAACCCACATTTCCCTTATGCACTGTCCTAGCAGAGGTTCTCCATGAGGGCCCTGCCTCTGCAGCAAACTTCTTCCTAGACATCCAGGCCTTTCCATACTTCCTCTGAAATCTAGGCAGAGGTTCCAAAACCTCAATTCTTAACTTCTGTGCACCCTCAGGCTCAACACCATGTTGAAGCTGCCAAGGCTTGGGGCTTGCCAAAGCTTGGGGCTTGCACTCTATAAAGCAATGGTGTGAGCTGTACTTTGACCCCTTTTAGTCATGGCTAGAGCAGCTGGGATGCAGAGCACCAAGTCCTTAGGCTCCACACAGCAGGAGGGACCTTGGCCCTGCCCATGAAAACATTTTTTCCTCTTGGCCTCTGGGCCTGTGATGGAAGGGCTGTTACAAAGGTCTCTGACATGACCTGGAGACATTTTCCCCATTGTCCTGGTGATTAACATTTAGCTCCTCATTACTTATGCAAATTTCTGCAGCCCACTTGAATTTGTCCTCAGAAAATGAGTTTTTCTTTTCTATTGCATTATCAGGCTGCAAATTTTCCAAACTTTTATGCTCTGTTTCCCTTTTAAAACTGAATACTTTTAAGGGCACCTAAGTCACATCCTGAATGCTGTGCTGCTTAGAAATTTCTTCTGACAGAAACCCTAAATCATCTTCCTCAAGTTCAAAGTTCCACAAGTCTCTAGGGCAGGGCAAAATGCCACCAGTCTCTTTGCTAAAACATAGCAAGCATCACATTTACTCCAGTTCCCAACAAGTTCCTCATCTCCATCTTAGAACACCTCAGCCTGGATTTCATTGTTCATATCATTATCAGCATTTTTGTCAAAGTCATTCAACAGCCTCTGGGAGGTTCCAAAATTTCCCATATTTTCCTGTCTTCTGAGCCCTCCAAACTCTTCCAACCTCTGCCTGTTACCCAGTTCCAAAGTTGCTTCCACATTATCAGGTATTTTTACAGCAGAACCCCACTCTGCTGGTACCAATTTGCTGTATTAGTCTGTTCTCTCACACTGCTCATAAAGACATACCTGAGACAGGGTAATTTATAAAGACAAAGAGGTTTAATAGACTCACAGTTTCACATAGATGGGGAGGCCTCACAATTATGGCAGAAGCCAAAAGGCACATTTTACATGATGGCAGTCAAGAGAGAATAAGAGCCAAGTGAAAAGGAAAGCCTCTTATAAAACCATCAGATCCCATGACACTTATTCACTACCATGAGAAAAGTATGGAAGAAACCACCCCCCCATGGTTCAATTATCTCCCCCTGGGTCCCTCCCACAGCATGTGGGAAATATGAGAGCTACAATTCAAGATGAGATTTGTGTGGGGACACAGCCAAACCATATCATTCTGGCAGTGGCAAAATGCTGCCAGTCTCTTTACATAGCAAGAGTGACCTTTACTGCAGTTCCCAACAAGTTCCTCATCTCCATCTGAGACCACCTCCGCCTGTACTTTTTTGTCCATATTACCATCAGCATTCTGGTCAAAGCCATTCAACAAGTCTCTAGAAAGTTCCAACCTTTCCCACATTTTCCTGTATTTTGTGAGCCCTCCACATGGTTCCAGTCTCTGCCTGTTACCCATTTCTAAAGTCGCTTCTACATTTACAGCAGTGCCCCACTCTCTGGGATACAAATTTATTGTATTAGTTCATTTAAATGCTGCTAATAAAGACATACCGGAGACTGGGTAATTTATAAAGGAAAAAGGTTTAATGGACTCACAGTTCAGCTTGGCTAGGGAGGTCTGAGAAAACTTACAATCATGGTGGAAGGGGAAGCAGATACATCCTTCTTTACATGGTGGCAGCAAGAAGCGCCAAGCAAAAGTGGGGAAAGCTCCTCATAAAGTCATCAGATCTTGTGAGAACTCACTATCATGAGAACAGCATGAGGGTAACTACACCATGATTAAATTAGCTCCCAGTGGGTTCCTCCCACAGCATGTGGGGATTATGGGAACGATAATTCACAATGAGATTTGGGTGGGGACACAGCCAAATCATATCATTGTGTAAACAATAATAAGGCTGATTAAATAATCATATCCCCTTCCCCCAAAAAGCAAGACTAACAAAAAATGATTTGAAGCCTAACTCTCTGGGTTTCAATTCTGGCTTTGCTAGTCAGTAGTTTTGTGACCTTAGACACATGACATACCCTCTCTGTGTTATCTGTACCAAGAGGATAATGATGTCTGCCTCACAGGCTTGTTGTCATCTAACTATGTAAAGCACATAGATGAGTGCTCAGCAGAAGTAAGTGATCAGCGAGTTCCTGCTGTTCCTCAGCTATTGCTCCTGACTTTGCTACTCAAATATTTATGACAGTGATTGAATCCTTTAAATTCTATTTATTTTTTTAACATTAAAATGTTATTACTACATGGATCTCTATAATCTTTCAAGCTTTCTGATACCCTAAAGTCTATAAATACATGGAAAATGTTTTTACTCTCTTAGAAGACATTCTTCAAAAAATGGATTCAGGGAAGGTTTCTGAAAGAAGCAACTGCACTCTGAAAATATTTATGTTTGTCTAATAGATAAATTCACTTTATTTTGCAAAACTCTTAAGATGGTATGCATTTATTACCTTAAATAAATCATGTTTTGCCATGGAGATACAGTAAAAATATATAAATTTGACCAAAATCTAGTATATTGTTCACCAGAAGCACTTTTTTATAGCTTTGCTTTAATTTATTATAAATTAGATAAAATTGTCTTTCAAGATTGATGAAAACTTCTCAATTTGTTTAATGTAGGCCTACAAGTGTTCCTTAATGTATACTATTTAGGACGTCAAACTCAATGGCTTGTATCTAATCAGCACTTTTTCCCCCTCCCCCATCCTCTCCATCCCCCCCATCCCCACCCCATTTCACTTCTGATGCTGTCCTCGATAATATAGTGATGTTCAACTAGCTGGAGGCTATACATATCAGGTAGCAGAATCTTGACAGATGTTTGACAGAATTATGCGTTTTTTCTATTCAATATATTTACCCTAAGGTGATTTATAGTGGAATGAATGAGAATCTAATGGTGAAAAGACTAAGTACTCAAGAGTTACTTGAGCTACTGTGTAGAATTGAGGTGGAAGGTCTGTTCTCTTCAGAAATTCTGCCAAAGACTATTTCACTTCCTACAGGAAGAAAGGGACATGTTTTAAGAGCTCAGCCATCTTAAAGCTCTTAGGTATAAATCATGCATTTTTTCTGTCATAGTATAACACAATCCTTGCTTTCAAATCTCTTAGACAAATATATTAAGATTAATTTCAATTAATAAAATGTCCTCACATCTTCTTGCATTCACTATATGAAAATTCCTGATGATTGCTTGCATATTTAATAAATACCATAGGTTATAGCTGTCCTATTTTGGCTAAAAATTGATTTACCCTCTGGTAAATGTTTGAGGGGAGAGGAGCATGGTTACATTTCTTTTCAGCATTTTCTTGAAAGATGCTTTATGCAAAGATAGCCAAGCTCTTGAGTCTAATTCATTAACAGGCCTGCAGCCAATGTAAGTGCTTGGGGGTACTGCGGGCTGTCATCATGCACTTTGCTCACTGAAGATGAAACCCCCACATGGTTGCCCAGACTCAGTATCACGAAAGGCTCTTTAAGTCTAAAATTAAGGCTCACTGGCTACTGAATGTATGTGTTTTATCTTTATTTTTTCCCATATTTTTCTGTGCTTTGAGGTAATATCCTTCACTTGGAGGCTATGATCCATTAATAGTGGAGTTGTGCAAGACTAGAGACTTTTCCTCCACTCCAGAGGCTTCCATTATTCATCATATAAATGGGAGTGCATAAAGGTATTTCTATCGTGTTTAACTCCATGTGACAGTAAAATTGAAGTTCAAACTCAACTCTCCCATCTTCAAGAAGTCAAGATAATTAATCTTAATTAGTAAATCATTCAGAAGTTTGTTATTAAGTACCACTGAGTACTTTGTTTTTTCTAGAAGATAATAGTTTCAGTGAAATTTCAAAGAGAGGATATAACTAAAGGCACTTAAAAGCAATTATAAAATTATCCAAGATAGAAAAATCACAGCTGGATTGTAAATTCCACATAATTAATTTAATGTGAAGAAAAACGAAGCATCTTCATTTTCTAAAAAAAATTAATCTGATGTTTGCCCAAACCACAACCTGATTTTTAAGTGGAAGAATAGGGTATGTACACACCCACACACACCTCGCCCTCCCGACAATATATATGATGTATATGTATATGTATGTGTGTGTGTGTGTATGTGTGTGTGTGTGTATGAGTGTGTGTGTGTGTGTATAATATGGTTTAAACATTTTGGTACTCTAATTCGGTGAAACTGTTTTCAGTCTCTCAGCTCCTCCTGTCTCTGGATCTTTTTCTTAATATTGAATCCCGGCTACACTATTCCCAGCACTTTATTTTTTTATTTTATTTTTTGTATCAGTCTCTGTTTAAAATTCTGTTTCTTAGGCAAAATCTCTGAATAAATCAAGAATAGGTCCTTAAGACCGATAGAGTTAGGTTATTGGTTTTATATTTTTCTTCTTTTTTTTTAATTTGGGTGTTTAAAGCTATGAATTTGCTTCTGAGTATGGCTTTTAATGAATCCCATGTGTTTTGGTGTGTTGTGTTCTCAGTTTTATTAATCTCAAAGTATTTTCACTTATAATTTCTTTTTCATTTATTGGTTGCTTAAGAGTGTATTTTTAAATTTTTACACAATGAAAATTGGAAAAATGGAAACAATATGCAGTATACTTAAAATATACATTAGTTGCATCAAAAATAAAATAAATACTAAAGAAAATATAATAATTGATTTGGAAAATGATGAATTTTCCAATTCCTTTTAATTTTGGTTGATAGAATTATATTACCCTTTTCTCTAACTTTTTATCTCTATAACTGGTGTTATGTGTTTGTAATTTACTTAAATAATTTAGCCTAGATAGAGTGACATGGTATTTATATCTATGCTATCCCATTCTAATCTAAGCCCTAAAATAGTTTACTATCTAATTAAGGACACGTATTATTGGTTTGGGTAAGTACAATTTGATCAAAAAGCCACACTTCCCTAGGAAGGCACTGCAGGCCTCCATCTATCTTTATGTCAGATGATTTGCAATTACATAATAGTTGTTTAAAATCATTTCCATTGAAGAGTTAGTGACATCAAACATTTGACGTGGCTAGAAATATTGTTTCAGGGTCTTCAATCTTACACGAACAGAAAAAAAAAAATGTAACTATCAGTTTGTATACACTCTTGGGAATTCTCCTGAGGTTGAGTTTTGAATTATCCTGTATTCAGGTGCAAATTTATGGAGGCTGCTTGAACCCAACTCAAAGTTACATAAATCACACCTTTAGAATTCTGGATCCTTTGAAGATTGATTCTGGGAATATAAAATGGTGGTACTACCCTGGAAAACATTTTTTTCATTTTTTCAAATATTAAACATATATTTACCAGCAGTTTCACCCCTAGGTATCTAGTCCTAATTTCTCCATATCTTCACTGACACTTGTAAATTGTTTGTTTTTTTTATTATTCCAGTCAAGTCGCTGTGAATTAGTGTCTTATTGTGGTTCTGATTTGCATTTTCCTAATGACTAATAATGTGGAGAAAAATTTTATATACTTTGGTAAAGTGTGTACTCAAATATTTTTGCCCATTTTAAAATTGGATTAATTAATTGGCTGGGCACAGTGGCTCATGCCTGTAATCCCAGCACTTTGGGAAACTGATGTGGGCAGATCACTTGAGGTCAGAAGTTTGAGACCAGCCTAGCCAACATGGTGAAGCCCTGTCTCTAATAAAAATACAAAAATTAGCTGGGCGTGGTGGCAAGTGCCTCTAATCCCAACTACTCAGGAGGCTGAGGCAGGAGAGTCACTTGAACCTGGGAGGCGAAGGTTCCAGTGAGCCAAGATCACACTATTGCACCCAGCCTGGGCGAGAGAGTGAGACTTCATCTCAAAAAAAAAAAAAAAAAAGAAAAAGAAAAACACTGGATTATGATTGAGTTGTAAGAGTTTGTAATGTATTCTGGATGCAAATCCCTTACTGGATATATGATTTGCAAATATTTTCTCCCAGTTTGTACCTTTTCTTTTCTTTTACTTGATAGTTTCTTTGATACAAAAAGTTTTATATTTTGATATACTTCAGCTTATCTTTTTTTCATCACTTGCATTCTTAGTACTATATCTAAGAAATTGTTGCAGAAACAACAATCACAGATATTTACCCTTATGCTTTCTTATACGGGTTTTAGCCTTTACATTTAGGTTTCTATTTCTCAATACTTTTTAACTTTCTGACCTTACAAGATGTTCTAGATTAATCGTTTATTCTCTGCCTTAACCCTGAAATAAACCATGTATCCAAGTTACTCTGGTTTTTATACAGAAAAACTAGTATCAATATCTCTACTTAGGAGCTTAGTAGTGTGCTTGTTTCTAATGGAATGTAATTGTTCTAGGCCTTCTCAGCAGACAGGGCTTGGAAATATATGTGTGCATACTAGGTTCATTTATTATATTCATCAATCTGTATTTATATCAAACTAGCCATGAGTTCATAATAATGTATGCAACTCGAATACAGGGAGGATGATCACATTTTATTCCAGCTCTTCCCTTTGCTTATCTGTACCTTCCTATTGCAATAGTGAGAAGCCTGGCTCTCTCCATATGCCAACAATTTCCTTATTTGCTCAATCACAGTATACATATATAGTGGATATGTATGTATACTCCATGCCTCTATGAACTGGAGTTCATTGGCTATATACAGATTATTTTGTCTTTGGTCTTACATTCTTCACTTATTTCCAAACTTATTTGGAGCAACAACTCTTTTTCCCTTATCCCGAAAGAAGAGTTAAATCACACTTTTAAAATACGGTTAGATTCTCTTTTTGTACAGTCTGCATTCCAAAGTGGAATTTCCCAACTTCCTAATTAATTGTTTCTTTTATCTGCACACATTAAAGTTTACTCTTTATGACATAAATGTTTATGGGTTTTGACAAATGCATGGACATGTATACACCACTACAATATCAAACAGAATGTGTGGTGGCCCCCTACTAGTAATTGTGGCCTCCCAGGAACTTCTAACTCTTATACTAGTTGATACTGAGCCTCTAGGAATTCATGAAAATTAATAATGAAGTAAGTGATTCTACTTGTTTTGACTTCCAGTAGCTTCTTTTCAGATAGTCAGATCTCTATTGATGTATTTCTCTGGATGCACCTAACTCTTCCGATTTGGGGGTAAGAATTTGACATAGAGCTTTACTCCTGTGACAGATCCAAGGAAAATCACAGATTTTTTAGTTTGTAAAGCTTTTTCTTGTTGCAAGTACAGGAGTGACAGCTTCCAAGCTCTTTACATGTTGGAGTTGAAAGTGAGAGTTGACTAATTATATTTTTTGAAATTTAAAAAATAGTTCTGTTCTGCAAATTATAATATATATCTTATCAGAATGAGAATCTTTTCAGAATTATTTCAACTTAATTCTGGGAGATATATGAATAACATTGGTTAAACAGTTACATTCTCTCCCCACTCATTTTTGCCATTATTGTTATATATATCATATCAATTTATGTTAAAAACCCAACAGTACAGCATTGTGATTTTTGCTTTATATACTTGCATGTCTTTTAAGAAAGCTCAAGATAAGGAAGGAGTAAAATTATATATATATATGTATATATACATATGTATATATATACACACATATATATACATATATATATACACATATATATACACACACATATATATATATATATATCCTGCTTATTTATCCTTTCTGTCACTCTTCATTTGTTCTTATGGATTCAAGATATCATTTGTTGTTGCTGCCTGGTTACAATATAGCTACATTTATTACCCCTTTCTCTGGGCCGTTTTTTTCATACATACATGTCTATGTTATAAGCCCAGCAATACACTTTAATAATTATTGTTTTAACAACTGCTTTTCAAATCAGTTAAGAAAAGATAAAAGTATATAATTATACTGTCTTTTCTAGCCATTTGCATAATTACCTTCCAGCACTCTTATTTTTTCTCATGTGAATATGAATTGTTGTCTGGGATCACTTATTTTTATTCTGAAGAACTTCCTTTATTATTTCTTGTATAGCAAGTCTACTAACAAGAAATTCTTTCACCCTTTATCTGCAAATATCTTTATTTCACCCTCCATCATTTTGAAGGATACTTTTTCTGAGTATAGAATTCTTGGCTGTTTGACAAGTTTAATTTCTTTTGTTGTTTGTCTCGTTTGGTTTTTGTTTTTAACACTCTTTGTAGGTCATCCCCCTGCATTCTAGCGTCTTTGTTTTTTATAGGGAACCACCTGTTATTCTCATTGCAATCATTGCAATCATTGACGGAATCATTGCAATTCCGTCATATGTGATGTGTCACTTTTTGTTGGCTGTTTATAAAATTATCTCTGACTTTGGCTTTCAATAGTTTTACTATGATAGGTATGGATTTTTAAAAAATTATCCTACTAGGAGTTTGTCGAGCTTCTTGAATGTATAAATTAATGTTAATCATTAAATTTGAGAATTGTTAAGCCATTATTTCTTTAAATATGTTCAGCCCTTTTGTATTAGTTTTGTATGCTGCCTAACAAAGTATCACAAACTCCATGGTTTAAACTACACTCATTTATTACCTCTTTCCTTCTGGGGCCAGAAATCTAAGGACAGCCTTATTATTTTCTGATTAACACATTATCAAAAATTAAGTAGTTTAAAACAGCACAGCACAGATTTACTATTTCACACTTCTGGAAGTCAAAAGTCCAAAATGAGTTTCACTGAACTAAGAGCAATTTGAGTGCACTACATCACTTCTTGAGGTCCTAGTGTAAAATTCATTCCCTTTGTTTTTTCCAGCATACAAATCTGCCTGCGTTCTATGGCTTCTGGCCTCTTCCTGAATCTTGATTTATGCAACAATATGGGTGAATCTTAAATGTATTGTACTGAGTGAAAAAGCCAAACCTAAAATGCTACATAATGTATTTTTTTATTTACATGACAATGTGAAAAAAGTAAAACCATGGACTCTGAAAGCTGGTATGTGGTTGCCAGTTTTGTGGTGTGGGGAGTGTTTGACTACAGAGAGGCATAACAAGGGAAATTTTGAGATGATGGGCTTGTTCTGTGTTGAATTGTGCTGGTGAGTATACAATGCTAGATATTTGTCTAAACTCATAAAACTTCATACAACAAAGCGTAAATTTTTATATGCAGATTAAAAATAATCAACTTGAATATTATACAAAACCAAAATTGAATGCAGACTATGACAAATGAATCTATGTATATTGCACATAATTGAAATGATCATGGTGAATGGAGTGATGAAGAAATAAGCTGCCCTGCGTAACTTAAAAAAATAACATTGATCTGACTGGATATTGTAAGGCTAAAGACAAAACATATTAGTATGCAAACATTGTATTCTATTTGATTGGTGTAGTTTGAGATATGGTTTTACTGTGTCCCCACCAAAATCTCATCTTGAATTGTAGCTCCCATAATTTCCACGTGTCATGGGAGGGACCCGGTTGGGGGGGCCAGGTAATTGAATCAGGAGGGCGGGTCTTTCCTGTGCTGTTCTCATGATACTGAATAAGTCTCATGAGATCTGATGGTTTTATAAAGGGGAGCTCCCCTGCACATGCTCTCTTGCCTGCTGCCATGTTATACATGACTTTGCTCCTCATTTGCCTTCAGCCATGATTGTGTAGCCTCCCCAGCTATGTGAAATTGTGAGTCAATTAAACCTCTTTCCTTTACAAATTACCCAGTCTCGGGTATGTCTTATTAGCAGCAGGAGAATAGACTTACACAGTTTGAATGTTTGTCCCCTCCAAATCTCATGTCGAAATGTAATCCCTAGTGTTGGAAGTGAGGCCTTTTGAAAGATGTCTGGGTCATGGGGGCAGAACCCTTGTGAATGGCTTAGCACCATCTCCTTGGTGATGAGGGAGTTATTGCTCAATGAGTTCACATGAGATGTGGTTGTTTTAAAAGAAACTGGCACCTCCCTCCTCTCTCTCCTTTGTTCCCACTCTCATCATATGATATGCCAGCTTCCCCTTTGCCTTCTGCCATGACTAAAAGCTTCCTGAGGTTCTCACCAGGAGCAGATGCTGGTATCATGTCTTCCATATAGCCTACAGAATTGTGAGCCAATGAAATCACTTTTCTTTGTAAATTACCCAGTTTCAGGTATTCCTTTATAGTAATGAAAATGGACTACACATTGATAATATTTTTTTCTCATAATGGTGAGGGTTAACAATTCTGAAATAACTCTAAATATGAATCATATTTGAAGAACTAAGTAAATATATTGAAGAAAATGAGAGCCACTTTCTCACTGTCAGAGAAACAGGAGATAACGCCAAGATGAAACGTGCTGCTTAATTGAAGATGAAGGTATCATTTTTGCCTCATGGATATATAGATTGAAAGAAATAGAAAGATATAAAAATGAATACAGATAACAGATACATGTATATAAATGGGTCGTACAAAAAGAAATATGGCCAGCTTTGTCCAGTAAGAGAGCCTAAAAGAAGTATACCCCAGCAGTAATGAGCATACCTAGTTCCTGGATTTTGGTTTGTAAATATCATTCTTTATTAACAGGAATGAGAGCTCCTTAGAGATGTGGCTAGTTCTAGGACAAAGAAGGAGAAAATAGAAGTTAACCATAGAGCTTTTTGTGGCATCAGAAAGTTGGAAAGTGCTAAAACATAAGTTTGGGCAAGTAAAAAGGAAAGAGGAATCAAACAAAAAGAGCCCCGAATATCCAAAGCTAGAACAATTTGGCACAAAATAATTAAATAGTGCTAGCCTCTAACCCTGAGATGGTAAATTTATTGTGTCAATTTGACTGGGACACTGCGTGCCAGATTAATGGTCAAACATTATTCTGAGTGCATCTGTGAGGGTGATTCTCGATGATGTTACCATTGGAATCGGTAGACTGAGTAAAACAATTTTTTCTTCCTAGTGTGGGTGGGCTTCATCCAATCAGTTGAAGGCCTGAATAGAACAAAAAGCTGATCCCCTAAGGATTAAGCAGGATTTTTTTTCGCTTTTAGACTTAAACTGAAATGGCACTTTTTCCTATATCAAGCCTGCCAGTATTTGGACTAGAAATTACATCATCAGCTTTCCTGGTTCTCAGATTTTCAGAATTAAACTGCTATGACACCTTTGGCTTTCAAGGGTCTCCAGCTTGATGATTGCAGATCTTGGGACTTGTTAATCTCCATAATCATGTGAGTCAATACATTTTAATAAATAAATCTCTCTCTCCTCCCTCCCTCTCTCTCTCTCCATCTTTGTCATTAGTTATGTTTCTCTAGAGAATCCTAACTCATACAAACCTGAAGAATAAAATAAATATCCATGAGACCATGCCAATATAAATAAGTGGTTGAATGAGTAAACAAGTGGAGAATAAGGGATAATTAGTCCCTAGAGAATAATTCCAAATAACAAATATGGATGACAAGAAAAAATAAAAATTACTGTTGAAAACCTATGTGATTATTACTGCAGTGAAGATACACTGATAAATGTTAAAATCAGTGGGTAAAATTTTAAGCAGAAACAGAATGTCTGCATAGTCTCAAATTTTCTCTCTCCAGATATTTGTTAATTACAAAAAGGAAAAACTGTAACATTATAGTGGAGGAACCTGTCGGCCACCACCTTGACAAGGTGATCAAGTTTAACAACCCCATAATAGGATATCCTGTTGTCATGTGTCTCCTGATATAACAATGTGGTATTCTTCTGGAAAAAAAAACAAAAAACCATGGTCTCAATTTAATCATGAGTACATATGAGACAAATTCATATTGAAGGACAGTTTACAAGGCACTTATCTACTATTCATCAAATGAGTCAGGGTCATAAAAGACAAGGAAGAATTGAGGAACTAACACATATTGCAGGAAACTAGGTAAACAGGACAACTAAATTCAATCAGTGTAGGACGTCGGATTACATTCTGAAACAGAAAAAGAACATTAGTAGAAATACTGGTGAAATATAAAGTCTGTAGTCTATTTACTTTTATTGTACAATGTTAATTTCTTAGTTTTGACAATCATACTGTGGTTATTTGGGAAGCTAACACTGGAGGAATCTGAGTGAAGAGTGTCTAAGGGTTTTCTTAACTACTTTTACAACTGCTCTATAAATCTAAAATTATTTAAAAATGAAAACTTACAACAGTAACTTGTATACTCTGTGAGGATTTCAAAGTACCCCTTAAAAAATCCTATTCGAATAAAAACAAATCAGAATCCTGATCTGAACTTCTCTTCTTCTGGGTAAATCATGTTAATTTCTTTAAACTTTCTTCACACATTTAAAGAAATACTATTTATCCTTGTTTTTCTGCTCTGCATTCTCTCTAGATACTCTTTATCTCCCTTAAATTTTGGTGTTGCAGTATTCTGATTGACTAGGCCAAAGCGGGCAATATTAGCATCAATATTCACTTCACCGTGACGCAAGCTGGAGCTATGCAAACCTGTCTTGAAATACTAATAAGAGAAATGATCCGGGAGGGAACCTCAGAATTCTAAAGAACATAAATACAGACAAGAGAGCAAAGGATATAAGAAAAACTAAAGGCTAAGACTGGAAATAGTTGACTAAACTTTTAAAAGTATGGATTATAAATATAATTATTGTTTATAAATTATGTACTTATTCATACATTTTCCATAATTTAAATTCTAATTGTAGAATTTAAAATAGACAATAAACTTTGTAAAACACCTAAAATTTTACTTTAAATTCTCATCTACTTAAAAAATATTGCAGTAAAATATTACTTATGTTAAATAAATTTACTTTCCATAATAGACAATGAAAAAATAACTTAAACCATCCAAAATTAAAAAGTGAGAAAATTTCATATTAGAATACACTGCAAGTAGAAGTCATTCTAGCTTCTCATCAGGTGTTGTGGTTAGCCATATACATGACTTTATCTAAGTCACTTCACCTCTCTGAGTCAGCTTCAGGATGATAGTGTGGAGATGCGCCAACTCTCACAGCAAAATTCTAGCAGGAGATCTTCATTCACTTCACAGTCTTTTGAAAAGCACCCCTGGAATTGTATAAAAGTGTGGCCCTTCCTAAAGTGCAGATATTTTTCTTCTTAAATGAATACATCAAGTTCCTCAGAGTTTCCAAATTAAAGAAATAATAAGTAGGGGACAACCTGGAGTCTAGAATTTGATTCAAAAAAGGAGAATTTCTGGACAAGGATCACAGTTCTGTATAGGTAGGACAATTCCAGCATGCCCTGGATATCTGCCTATAATCTTGCCATCTCTCTGCTCAGTTATTTTTAAAATTTAGGTAGAACACATATACCGAAAAATACTTTAATATGAAATGTACACCCGAACATAATATTTTTGATATTCACCCTGATTTTTGCACTTAGCAATATTTTATGTTGCCAAATAGAATTTCATTAAAGGAATAGACTTCCCTTTATTTATTTATTCTACTTCCAATTAGCTTTTAATTCCGTCTCTGTAAGAAGACATTGTAAATAAGGCAATTTGGTTATACCTGAATACGAGGTTGTTTTGGTAGACATTGGTTACTTCCAACAGTTGTAGATAAAAAAATCTCTCTAGGTCTCCTCTCCCAGGAATCACCAACAAGTGGTATGTTACAAGTCATAAATAGTATAAGCCTACACACAGCAATTTATGAGAAAGTAAGCATAACTTTGTCCTTTCAGGGATTTCAGTAAATTTTGCCTCAAATCTCCATGAAAATCAGACATTCAGATTCCTCCAGAGGTGACCGAACACATGAACCAGACATAATCCTAGACTGAGGTCACCACTCTAAAAGGTACAGGATTTTTCTTGCTTCTCTAGACCTCCTCTCTTGATTCATGCAAAGGCATAAAGATAGACAATATTCTAACAAATCCACATATATTAAACACCACTCAAGTCCGTAATTAAAATTATTCCTAACATTATACTAACTAATGAACCATCTGGTGCTGATCAAATATACAGTTGAAGGACACTTCTGGAGCCTGAATTTCTGAATAAAGGCTCTGATTGTTACATAACTACACCCTTTATTATATACTCTTGATAAGGGGGCCTCAAGGGTTCACTAATGATCTCCACAGTATAGATTGAAAACCTACACATGCATATATATTATACAAACCATATTTTAAATATTTTAAATAAAATTACAAACAATATTAAAAATTTTCTTCTAAACACTCAAGTCCAACTTGCCAAAACAGAACTAATCTCTATATTAAGGAGTTAGCCCAGGGAGGCGGCTTCTCTTGACATATTGGAGACTACCCAGGGCTGTTCATTTGCCTGACTCTGTCCTATCTTCTCATTCCTGGGCCATCTGTGAGGTTTAACTCTCTGTAAAGAATCAAACGGTGGGAAAAAGAGAGCCAAATTTCATCTGTTATTATAGTACATGGTTGAACTTGAGCCCTTGGCAGATAACTCTGAAAAGAATGGGAATATCTCTTTTACTCATTGGCTATTTCCCCAAGACATATTGTTAAAATAAATGTTTATTTCATCCAATCTGTAGTTGGATGGTGCAGTTCACAAACCTGCAAGTCAGATAATCTAGGCTGGGCTTGGCTAACTCAACTCCATGTGACATGTCTCATTTGGGACCCTGGCTGAAGGTACAACACCTGGTGAAAGCTTTTCTCATGGTGATATCTGAGGTGGAAGAAGGAAAAGAATAATTTTATCTAATTCAGAAGTTATCTAGAAGTTAATTCAAATTATAAACTTGAAAAAGGCATTTATGAAACAAGGTAGTAAGGAACCAGTAAGTGGGGAGAGAGATGTAAAGAAAGTTATATATATGAAGATTTTTTGTAAGGAAGGCTATAAAGGAAAGATAATCTTTGATGAGAAAATACTTTGTAGGGTAAATTTTTTTTGTCCTGGGGTAAAATGACTGGTTATTTAAAGAAAAAATAAGAGGAAGAAGAAGAAAATCTGGGACTGAACAGAAAGCCTAGGCATGTTGTGGACAGTCTGTGTAAGTCACATGTAGTTTTTACTGTTTCTCTGTGTGTGTATCTTCATGAACCAAAGAGAAAATAGAAAGTTGAAACAGTTTAGATAACAAAATATTCTTTAAAACCTGGAAAATTGGAGAAATTTGGCTAACTTTTTAAAAATTTGCCTAATTAACATTTTCGTATTTAAAGCTCTTAGTCTTGATGAAGATAAAATAAGAAATATTGTAAAGAAATGCATTGGCAGTTTTGCATTTTTTAAAATATAGTTAATCATGAAGCCAGATGTAGTGTGGAACCAAATTTCATACACATGCTTGCATTGCTTCATACTATATATAGTACTATTTGCTATTTTGCACAGACAGTACTAGCACTAAAGTGCTTACTGGTCATGTACCTAAAGTGAATTTCTTAATTGCAAAAAAATGTATCATTATATTGGTGGACCTAAAAATATTAAATTGTGTTTCAGGAATAAAATGTTATCTTTTTTAATAGGCTCTGGGTAACACTGTAGCATCCAAGGTAAACTTAGTAGGAGAAAAAATTGAGGTGGGTTTCCTGTTTGCTTTTACTTCTAATTTTTTATTTATTTGCCATTTGTTCTGCTTTGAGTTTTACTTATGTATACATACATATAAACCATTGACTTTTTTTAGTTCCTAATGGAAGACTTTTATTTGGTTCTGTGAATAGTTTTTGTTTCCTATGCATTCCTAACAAGTCATCATTTGTTTTATTTATCTAGAATTCCTAAGCTACCTCTGTCAAGCCTGCAAAAACTGATGGAGCAAACCAGCCACTTAAAATTTGATTTTCCTTACCTCTGATAATCTAGAGAGCTACAAGAGCTT
The DNA here is from genome assembly GCF_029289425.2 of Pan paniscus. NCBI lineage: Eukaryota > Metazoa > Chordata > Mammalia > Primates > Hominidae > Pan > Pan paniscus. Next base: position 37,071,023 of record NC_073272.2, read on the forward strand.
TAAGTTTCCTAGCCAAAAAAAGAGAGTTATTATAAAAAGTTCTGAACAGAAATAAGAACATTATATATTTTGTTATTTGGAAAAGTGGATGATAGTAGCAGTGCTTAAATGGTGTTTAGTTAGTTTTAGATATTTTTCTTTAATGAGGAAAAATTGTGATATGGATACAAAGTTTTAATGTTCAGGAAAGATTGGCCTTGTCCTTAAGACAATTATATTAATTGGAATTTCTCTCAAACTACCTTAGTTGTGTTTACTATTATTAAAATTAAATGGCATTCACTTGGATTAAGTAGTAATTTAAAAAATGTGAGACTTTCTAGTGATCTTTGATCCCAAGCCGTTTATCACTGATGGGCCTTCATGTGTGCACTTGAAAACAAAATATGTATAAGTGTTGCACTAGTTTGAAGATTTTGGTAGCCAAAGTTACCTCATCAGTTGTCAGTACTGTATCTAGAAACCAATCTTGGAAATGTGTGATGATACTCTTTTAAATAGGTGAAAAGAAATTATTGTGTGCTTGTTCTTACTTTGTCTCTGTTTTATTGTCTATTACTTAAGTGAAAGATTATTTACCTTCATATTGAACTTTCAGAACTAATATTTGCATTTATCATTTTTTGATGGAGACAAAAGTTAGTTGTCTTCCTTTGATAAGTTTGGCATACAACATATCACTTTTTGATGCTTTTAGTCACAGTCTGTCACTAGAATGCTGGCAATTAGACATGTGCAATGAGTAACCTAACTACTTGAATACAGTGATTTGAAGTGTTGCAGGCAGTAACTCTTAAACACCAAATCACAATGTTTTAATTTTGAACATATTAGAAAGAATGTTAGGACATTCTGTAATATAAATATTCTATTAACTAATTTTTGTGCTGTTATGTTACAGGGCTTTGACTCCTGGGTCTGAAGGAGGCACAAACCCCTGCTAAATTTTGAGCATTGATACCAGTTGAAGCCTCATCTTTAGACTCACGGAAGAATGACAATCAACATGAACTGCTTTTGTGAGACAGAAATTAAAACTATTCAGTCCCTCTATACTCAGGGACTATTATAGAAGAGGTGGGCACATGAGATTGCAAGGGCCAATTTTGAGGAATAAGATTAGTTCAGAGTTTTTCTATATGTTAAACATTAATATCAAAAGCACCCTAATAGAAGGCCAGCATCTGGGCCCATGTGTCAGAATAATAGGGTTTTCTTGGATCATGCTCTTTAATAGAACATTGTAAAATGTTATAAAAGGTTGATGGAAATCTTACCTTATGGTCAAACTGATTAAAATTAGATAAATTTTTATAAGGTTTTATTAAAATTAGCTTTAACATTAATACACCATACAAAGGTAAAATATGGTTTTTCTCTTTTGAACAAAATTTTTCATGTAAGAGATAGTATAAGAGTTTTGTTTACCTTTGGAGTAAACTGCAGAGGACAAATGGGGGGAAAGAGACAGATATAGCTGGCCTCAAGCTGTATTTATTAAGTAGCATTGTTTAGGAAACTAAGTCTCCTCTTTATCAAAGAGTAAATATTTTTGTATTATCATTTTGGCTAAATGAATGACTATTTTATAGTAACCTGTAACCTTATTTTTAATATCAAGTGTCTTAAACTTTTGATATTTGTCATACTTTTCAAGAGCAAAATTCAAAGTTCTAAATTCAGTCTTTTTTACCTAAAACTATTTTTTTGAATGTTAGTATCCCTGAAGTCCAAGAGAGATATATTATGCTTATTAAGCTTATTTGTTATGTTAGGATTATACAGGAATCATTATTAAATGTGAGATGGTACTTAACTTTTTTTGGTTATATTTATATAGATATGTTGTTAATATGTGTTTCAGGATTATATGACATTCCTGAAATTCTGATACATATGTATGTTATTGGTAATAATTATGATTATTATGTTAAATTGTTGTATACCATAGAAATAACCGAATTTTATTGTCAACTGTGTCTTTGACTATGGCTGTCCTAAGACATTTGTCATCCATAATTGATGTTTTGCTTTGATCCTTCTCAAAAAAGTGATTTATAATCAGCTACTGTCTAGAGCTTGCTTTTTCAGGGGAATTCTTGAAAAGGACTCTTCAGCGTGGGTTTCTGATAACATTGGAGATTGTGCCATTGGATTAGAGAGCAGAGTGCTAATTGAAAGGCTGATATGTTCATAAAGATTGCTAATTAAATATGAAGCAAAGCAGGAGTTAACTGTGTGGACTGAACTAATGGAGGACTGAAATCATTTGTATAGCCTTTTTGTTTGAAATATTGCTGATTCCTTTTGTTTTATGTTTCAGAGTCTGGGGAATTATTTTCTTTATGCTATTCATAGCCTTAAAATATACTTTAAGTGTATTGGTAGAGTATATGTTTGTAAACAGAATTTGAGTCATATATTTTTCTCTCTTGGTCCAATTTCTCCAGAATTCATTAATCATTTGTGAAATTCTTAATTCATGGCAATGTATTTATTTGCATAAGTTTAATAAGAATCTATTTTCTTGGCCGGGCGCAGTGGCTCATGCCTGTAATACCAGCACTTTGAGAGGCCGAGGTGGGCAGATCACGAGGTCAGGGGATCGAGACCATCCTGGCTAACACTGTGAAACCCCGTCTCTAATAAAAATACAAAAAAATTAGCAAGGCATGGTGGCGGGTGTCTGTAGTCCCAGCTACTGGGGAGGCTGAGGCAGGAGAATGGTGTGAACTCAGGAGGCGGAGCTTGCAGTGAGCTGAGATCGCACCACTGCACTCCAGCCTGGGCGATAGAGGGAGACTCCATCTCAAAAAAAAAAAAAAAAAGAGAGAATCTGTTTTCTTGTATAATGGGACACAGTTGGAGGAACTGGTTATTTTTCCAGGGCTTTGACTGGAATGGCCTTGTGAGAGGTTCCAGCAAAGCCAGTTTAGCAGAACCTATTGGGCAATGATTACTGTTGCACTTTGTGTGGGTAATCAGGCCAAGCATATGGGACTGAAGCTAATTTTGCAGGTAGTTTGGTTCTGCTGCGATTTGTCTTTGGTGGAAGTGGGAGACTGGAGAGAGAAATACTCTGTTTCAGAAGAAAGCTCTAGTATTAGATTAACCTTTGATTCCTGAGTGGCCACGTGGTCACCTATGGTATTGAGATGCCTACAACACCCCTCCCTCAGCATGAAGCAGCCAGAAAGATCAAGACCAGATTCCCCATGACTAAGGAATTTATAAATAGAAAAGAGGGACTGAAACTGACACAATAGTTCCATAGATAATTTGTTTTTATTTTTGTTTTTTAATAAACATAGAAATCGACCCTTCTGTTCTTAAAGCTTGAAAGTTATATTTATTTTATCTGAGGTCTTTCCTCAAGAAATGATCTTCAGGCCTCTCAAAAAAGTATCAAAGAACTAAAACTCACCAGATCATTACATCCAGACCATGAGATACTGGACTTCTCATTTATCATGATTACTTCCTTGCCTCTCCCTATTTTCTATTTTTCTTACACATTGTTACATTTCTTCCCCGCTATATAAACCCCCTAATTTTAGTCAGTCAGGGAGATGGATTTGAGAATGAGCTCCCATCTCCTTGGCTGCAGCACCCAATTAAAGCGTTTTTCATTGGCAGTAGTCATTGTCTCAGTGATTGGCTTTCTTTGTGGCAAGCAGCAGGACCTAGACCAGACCTCTGGTGTTTTGGTAACACTAGTACGGTGGTTTTTGAATTATGATGCTTAGGCCAGTAACGACAGTATCACCTGAGAACTGGCTGGAAAAGCAAATTACTAGGCCTCATTCGACTTGCTGAATTAAAAACTCTGGAGGTGAGGCTTAGGAATCTGTGTGTTAATAAATATTTTGATGATTCTGATGTATTCTAAAGTTTGAAACCCACTGTCCTAAGCACAAAATAGCACAATAGCTGGCATAGAGTAAATGAAAAGCCTGAAGAAATGAAAGTTGCCGTAACTGTTACAATACTAATACCGTATAGCTGAATTAATAAAGAATGAAGTTAAGTGTTAAGATTTTTAACCACTGTTTCCTCCTGTAAATAACTGGACAATAATACCTGTAGCCAGTATATAGGGAGAGGCAGAGAGAACTCCCTTTGAACATAAGAAGAAAAGCAATTGTCTTCTGAATGTTTTTCAAAGACACACAGTAAAGATAATATGTGTTAATTAACGGTGGAGCAGGTCAACAATTGAAGAGTAGAACAAGGAGAGGCAAAGTTTGGCAATGATTATCAAAGCTATTTGCAGTGAAGGTACCATTTTGCCTAATGAATTTGGCTAATTATTAAAGTCCCAGTGGCAAGTCTATTACTTTTGTAGACTTTCTGAAATTGATGCATGCCATTAAGTATTCATAATGTATAACTGCCTTTCTGTGTTCTGATCATTTTTATTTGCCTTCTCATGCATGTCTATGTACTTGTTACTTAAATGCCAGGGGTTCAGTCTAGGTACTGTTGCTCACACACAGAAAGCCAATTACTAAGTCAACAAGTATTGCCAGGAAAGAAAGCTGTATTCAGGTGCTGCAGCCAAGGAAAATGGGAGATCAGTCTCAAATCCATCTTCTCAACTGACTAAAATTAGGTATTTCTATAGCAGGGAAGAAATGTAACTATGTGTGGGAAAATAGAAATTATGGAAAGACAAGGAAGATGAGTTGGTCAACAAAAAGCAGGTTGTAGATTAGGCAATCAGGATGGATAACGAGTCTGATGTGTCATTGTCCAGATGTGGTGATTTGGTTAGTTTCAGTTCCTTGATACTGTCTGGGAGGACTGATGGTTTGTTTCCTGAGAAAGGAGCTCAGTTAAGACAAATGTAAGTTTCTCAAGTTTTAAGACCAGCAGGGTCAAATCTCTATTTTTACTATAAAGAAACCATACACATCAGTTCTAAGGGACAATTGGATCAATTGCATACTGATGACTGCTCAAACATCCCCCTTGACTACTCTAAGAGGAACTCAAATATCAAATCCTCCCTTCTCAAATGTCAGTTTCTTCTGCCTAGAATGGGCAAGTAAAAGTTTGTTCTTGCTTTTATTTTGAGTTGTACACTTAGAAGCCTTTTTTTCATATTTAGCTTCATAACAACCCTATAAGTACTGTTATTATCTCTATATGAGGAAACTGAGAATCAAAGATGTTAAATAATATTATTAAGTACACAGCTAAAAGGAAAATCAAGACTTAAACATAGGCCAAGGAAGCAGTGGGACTCATGATTGAAGTAGAAGGCCAATGGGCAGGAAGGAATACTAATTTAGGAAGGTGCAATAGGAACTTAAGACAAGTAGAGCCAACATGAAAGCAACAGGAGCTTGCAGATTGGAGAGTTTGCTATACTTAAAGTGACCATACCTAATTTGAGATGTTTTCTTTTTCATTTTTTAAACCTAGTTTGGTCCATATTTGACAGATATTTGTTCATTTGAAACAAAGGAAAAGTCTATATCAATGATTTCCAATGGTAGTTGTATCACCCCAAGGAAGTATTTGGGAAATATTGAATGACATTTTTGTTGCCAGAATGATCAGAAGGCACTGTTAGTATTTAGTGGGAGGAATCATTAATGTTCTTCATAGGACAGTGTCACACAGCAAATACTTCTCATGTTCTCTGCAAAAATTTTAATTATCTCACTGGATATTCTTATAGGCGACTATCCAGTCTAGAAGTGAATAAATTCATTTTCAAGGGAAGATTGAGCACAATAGCTCATCTTTAGAAAACCATGTAATCTGTGACTACACTAAACATAATTAATACCAAAACAGTGCAGCTGTTTCAGGGAACATTTGTATACATGATTTAAGAACAATATCTGAATACAGTCATCAGGACTTCTAGTGTGGTTATGCTGAGGACAAATATATATTATTTTTATTATGAATTTATTTATATTTTTACATTTCACTTAGGGTATTAGCATACATGCATAATTACGTTGAAGTAAGATTATATTACTTAATAATTTTTCCAGGGTGATAAAATATATGTTTTAAAATTGGAGCATTAATTCTGATGCGGTTGAAAACCAACTCTCTCTAAGATACTCTGATAAACATCATTATATCCGGAAAATATCTTTATGTAATTGCTACTGTTAAATCATAATTTTGTACAAATAATTTTTATAAGGAGAAAGTCAACTCTGCAAAATATTTTTTAAAATTCTATATAAAGACATAAATTTATACAGTCTAGTATTTGTCAGTCAACAATTTGCTTCGGAATTGAGGTTTGTATTTATTAGATTAGAATTACTTTTCCTATATTTCCTGTATTTCAAGTTCAGTCCATGGATACTTTGTTTATACTTGAAGAAAATTTTAATCTGGCAACCCACCAGTAACTAATAGTTAGAACTTTACATGAAACATATCCATTTATACTCCAAGAATTACCATACACACGCTTCCAAAACACAGAGGTGCAAATTTGTCTGAAGGCCTGCCATTTAACAAAGTGAAATCAAAGTAATCTTTGCATGGTAGAAGACAAACTAAAATGTGTGAGGGAGAACTCCACTCTTTAGACCCTCAAATTCTCAGATTGCAGGCTTGGGTCTAATTCTCTGGTGGACATTGACAGGATAACCTCTTCACCAGCTTTAGGTGCAAAAAGAGGGTTTACGTAAGGTTTTGGAATCCTGCAGAAAATGACTTAATTTCCTTCTTCTTACATATGTATTACTCTTCAGATCACTGTTTTACAGTGACACATGTGAATTCTCACAGGAAGGAGCAAAGGAAATACTTGTTCTGAAACAGATGATTAGGAAAAATCAGACAGCATTTGAAACATGAACAGGAACAAGACCTTCTAAAATAAGTAAAATAACACTAATACTTTGCTCATTGCTGAGCAGGAATTATATCAGAAAAGAACATCCATGTGAAAGTAAGAGAGTGACATACAGCAAAACACTTCTAAGCATTTTTTTTTTAATAGCAAGTTTAAGTTTATGTTCTCAAACCTGTTTGCACAATAGAGTCACCTAGGGAGCTTTGAGAACTACCAATGCCTGGTCCCCAAACACAGAATTCTGATGTGACTGCTTTGAAGTAGGGCCTGCGTATCAGTATAAGCTCCATGGGTGGCCCTACAATTCAGCCAAGTCTAACAACCACTGACTAGTCACTTCATCAGTATCCTTATGGCTCTGCCAGTACACACCTATGGGTGATTAGTACTAATTTAAGCATTTGCTTTGATTAAGTTCATAGTTTTACTGTATACCTTGGGGCTATGTCATTGTTTTTTTTTTTTCTAATAGCAATAGTATTCTTTTTCTCTCTTTCTCTCTCCCTCCCTCACTCCCTTCCTTCCTTCTTTCCTTTCTCTTTATTTCTTCCTTCCTCCTTTCTACCTTCTTTTTTTCCCTTTCTTCCTTTCTCTCTTTCCTTCTTTTCCTTTCTTTTTTTATTTAACTAATATTAAGTGTTTTGTTGTTAGTGGTAAAATGAGAGTTACTGTGTTAAGCTCTGGGGAAATAAAATTTAACAGGCCCTACTCCCTGTTCCTGAGGTGGTCACAATCTAAAGTTCTGAGAGATGGACAGAGGTGAATTAGGCTATAGTGTTCAAACCACATCTTAAGTCACTACACATATTAAGCCACCCTCTGGATAACAAATACACTCATCACGTTTTGTCAGGGAAACTATACAAGTTTCCATGTCCTGTCTTATTATTTTCATAACACACCTTGATTGGCATTCTTTTATTTTTAACCTAAATTTTTGATGATTCTTGGCAAAGAAGAAAACATTTAATACATAACAAAGTAAAACTTCGTGCCTGTATCTGTGATTTTAGGAAATAATTTAGTAGTATTACGAGATTTTCTTCAGGCAATGCAGACTCCTCTCAATTAATTTGAAATTAAAGGTTGTGTCATGTACTTTGAAAGAAGAAGTTATTCTTAGATCTTTACTGAGGCTATATGTTACATATATTAGTTAAATGTCCAGAATATGTGAGAATAGTTATTTTATTTCATGAATGGGCACCTGTGCTTCTTTCCTCTATCAGTGCTTTTTAGTTTTATTATTTATTAACTCTTGCCATTCCTCTTCTCTCTCTATTTGCTCATCCCACAAATATAGAACTCCTTTGAAATTAAAAACAGAAGACATTAAAAATTATATGTGAAGGCACCAATGCGTATGGAAATTTTAGATAAGATGAATCTGGGGTAGGGTAAAAGCAGAGGTCTAAGATGGATGAGATGATGGGAGTAGATCTTTCTGCAGAACCACTTTCAGAGCAATACAGAAAACTGAGTACTTTCAGGCCTTGAACTATACTCTCTTACATTTTCTATAGGGAAAGAAGACAAATGTTTCCCCCCAGAACCACTGTTCTGATACATTCTCATATGCTGGAGCAAAGCTAATGTCATTAGGCAGGGGATTGGAATTGCTGATCCAATTGTTCTCAGCCATTCCTTAAAGAAAATTATATAAAAAGATATATATATATATATACACACCCTGGAAAGAGTCCTGTGAATATTTTTAAATTTTATACATAATATTTTACATATTTATGGGGTAACATGTGGTTACTTTTTATATCCATAGAATGTATAATGGTCGAGTCAGGGCGTTTGGGGTATCCATCACCTTGAATATTTATCCTTTCTGTGTTGCTAATAGGTCAAGTCCTGAGAATTAAGTAAACGAAGACATTTAAAACAGATAAAATAATAGTTAACATATTCTGTGTTCTCAAAAAATGCCAGATGTTGTTTTTGTTGTTATTAATGTTGTCCTTGTAATTGTATCATTTGGGAATATGTGCCTGAGAGGAATAAGAAGGTGTAGCTTATGAACCTCATCATAATGTTTAAATATATCATTTAAATCAATGATATTATGTGTCATTGATTTTACAGTTCATCTAGGGCCATATCCTCATGGTACATGCACATATTACTGCAATTACATGTAACATAGCTCTCACTAAACTAAACTTAACACATTTCCATTTGTTTAATTGAGAATCAAAGGCCTTTTCCTTTAAATATGACTAAGGTCTATCTGAAACAAAATTTTCTACAATTGTCAGCATTTTAGAAATTAATTCCTTAAAATTCACTCAGAATTACTAAAACAAGTGAAGTTTTTAGTTAGTAGTGCTGTACCAATGTTAATTTATTAGTTTTTGATAAATGTATTATAGTTATGTAGTGTGTTAACCATTAGAAGAAACTGGGTGAAGAGTATATGGCAACTCTGGACTATCTTCACAGATTTTCTATAAATCTAAAAGTATTTCATGTCTTTTGCCCACTTTTTAATGGAGTTGTTTGTTTTTTGTTTGTACATTTGTTTACTTTCCTTGTAAAGTACGGATATTAGACCTTTGTCAGATGTATAGTTTGCAAATATTTTCTTCCATTCTGTAGGTTGCCTGTTTACTCTGTTTATAAGTTTTTTTTTCTGTTTTCTTTTGTTTTGTTTTGTTTTGTTTTGCTGTGAAGACACTTTTCAGTTTAATTAGGTTTCATTTGTCAATTTTTGCTTTTGTTGCAATTGCTTTGGATGTTTTTGTCATGAAATCTTTGCCAGTTCCTAGGTCCAAAATGGTATTTCCTAGAGGAAATATATGTGGCCAAAATACACAGCAAAAAAATGCTTAACATCAATGCAAATCAAAACCACAATGAGATATCATCTCACACCAGTCAGAATGGCCATTATTAGAACCTCAAAAAATTACAGATGTTGGTGAGATTGTGGAGAAAAAGGAGCACTTTTTCTACACAGTTAATGGGTGTGTAAATTAGTTTAACCATTGTGGAAAGCAGTATGGCGATTCCTCAAAGAACTAAAAACAGAACTATCATTCAACCCAGCAATCCCACTACTGGGTATATATACCCCAAGGAATATAAATCATTCTACCATAAAGACACATGCATGGGTATGTTCATTGCAAAACTATTCACAATCGCAAAGATATGGAAGCAACCTTAATGCCCATCTATGGTAGACTGGATAAAGAAAATATGGTACGTATATACCATAGAGTACTATGCAGCCTTTAATAGGAACGAGATCACGTCATTTGTTGGAATATGGATGGAACTAGAGGCCAGTATCCTTAGCCTACTAACACAGAAACAGAAAACCAAATATCACATGTCCTCACATATAAGTAGGAGCTAAATAGTGGAAGTGTATAGACAAAAAGAGGGGAACTACAGACAGTGGGGTCTACTTGAGGGAAGAGGTTGGGCAGAGGGAGAGGTTCAGAAAAAAATATTGTCAATAGTATGTTTAGTACCAGGTGATGAAACAATCTGTACACCAAACCCCTGAGTCATGAATTTACCTATATAAAAACCTGAGCATGGGCCGGGTGCGGTGGCTCACGCCTGTAATCCTAGCACTTTGGGAGGCCAAGGCGGGTGGATCAGTTGAGGCCAGTACGTGACCAGCATGGCCAATGTGGTGAAACCCTGTCTCTACTAAAAATACAAAAATTAGCCGGGCATAGTGGCCTGTAACAGTAATCCCAGCTACTCAGGAGGCTGAGGCAGGAGAATTGCTTAAACTCAGGGGGGCAGAGGTTGCAGTGAGCTGAGATCGCACCACTGCCCTCCAGCCTGGGCAACAGAGCGAGACACCGTCTCAAAATAAAAAACAAAAAACACCTGAGCACGTACCCCTAAACATAATTAAAGTTAAATATTTTTCAAAAGTATTTCAAAATAAAAAGTCTTTTTAGAAAAAAAAAAGCACATTTTGATTTTGTTCCCAGCCCCTGTGCCCGACATAAATATTCAATAAATAAATGTTTATGGAATAAATTGAAGTATATTTTATTTATTTATTCACGCTCTTCTCCCTCTTTTCTCTTTTTTTGGGAGGTACTCCCTACTTATTCTTTTGATCTCTGAGAGACAAGAAGGTAGGTAATCATCCAGTGCCTATCAGGACTCAGGATGGTTCACTATAGCACCCTCCACCACCAAAGCTTGGTATATAAGTTTGGGTTTTAAAACCACACACACAGATCCAAATTTTAGCTCCAACTTTTTTTTTTTTATAAATATGGCAACACATTCAACCTCTCTGAGACTCAGTTTGCACTATCTATAAAGATAGGAATTGTATTTGCTTAGCAGAACTGACATGAGAATCAAATAAGATACCAAATGCTTGGTACATAGTAGGTAACAAAATAATTGTTAGTTTCCTTTCTTATGTGTTTTTTATCGATTCCAGAGAGGTGACTTCATCCCTGAGGAGGAGGAATGACTTGTTATTTATTATGAAGCTGGAACATGACAGCATGAATCTTTGGGAAACACTGGCTTTTTCTGCCCAGCATCGCAAAGGGAATGTCAGTCTTTCAGCATACCCAAGTATTTGTGTCCAATAAGGAAAACTAGTCAAGCAAAATCAGAAGAGTCTTCAGTGCTCTTGGCCTCTGTTTGTCCATTCATTCATTCATTCATTCATTCATTCATCCAAATTCTCTCCACTTGAATGTCTGCTGTGTGCAGACAAGGGGCTATGTGCTGGGACTAAATGATGATCAAACAGACTTGGCCACTGCCCTCACAGAGGTTGCAGTGTAACCTCTGTGATATAAGACTTGTGCATCCCTCTCCCAAATTTATATGTCAGAGGCCTAAGCCTTTGTACCTCAAAATGTGGAAGTATTTGGAGATAGGGCCTTTAAGTAGGTGATTAAGTTAAAATAAGGCCATCGGGTTGGACCCTGACCCAATCTGCCTGGTGTCCTTACATGAAGAGGAAACTTGGACACACAATGAAGCACCAGGAATGTGTGCAGAGGAAAAGCAATCCAGGAATAGAGAGAAGGTGTTATCTACAAGCCAAGGAGAGAGGCTTCAGGAGAAGCTAAACCTACCAGCTTGATTGATCTTGGACTTCTAGCCTCCACAACTTTAAAAAAATAAATTTCTGTTGTTTAAACAAACAAACAAAAAAGCAAAACAAACATGGGCAGAGATTCATCTAATGATTTGGGACAATTTTAAAAATACAGATTCCTAGGCCTCGTGCCAAATCTAGTAAATTCAAATCTCAGAAGTGGGACATAAGATCCCTAGATTTAGCAAGACTCTCAGGTGTTACTTGTTCTTATCAAAGTCTCGGAGGCATCACCTTGTTTAAGATAATTTAATTCTATTAAAAAAAACCTATTTTCTCAATTCTCCCAAGGATGCCGGCACCATTCTAGATACGTAGGAGAAAACTTTATCCTTTACATACAATTACTATCTCGAGGCCATAGGGCTTAGTTATTTTGAGAAATACTCATTGAGAATAGGTACTATAATGCAAAATATATGACATAGTAATGATTTTTAATGAATTATCCAAACAGTAACAATATTAAAGTTACTAACCAGCATTTTGGTTTTGGCTTTACTATTAACCAGACATATACCCATGGGAAAGTCACCAAACCACTTTTAACTTACCTTGCCTTCTGAAATGTCAGTGAAATTAACAAATGGCCATGAATACATTTTCTAACTGTAATCATTTGTAAAATGGGAGAAATAAAAGTAATTGTCTCAACATGCTTTAAGTTCCAAGTTACATAATGGATAATAGTGTTTTTCTTAAAATCCTATTACGTAGTAAGAGTCTAATAATTGTTGTCTATTATTTTTGTCTCTTATTTATGCTATACTTCTGCAAAAGATATTTGGTACTTTAAGTTTGCCCAGGAGTGACACATACTAAAACCAGAAAGTTATCTTAGAAGTGGTAACTAAGTTTTTGTTTTTCAAGTTAGATATACCTGCCTGTTTTTGTTTCCGTGCTTTTTGTCAGACAAGGCCAAAAGTTAGAGCTTCCAAGACAATAACAAACTTTCTCATCAAGTTCAAAACTCTCAAAACAGATTAAAACTACTCTCTCCCTACCTATATATTACAATACTCACAGAACTTTGATCTTTATCATGAAGACCCTTATTTTTGGTGTTTTGTGTCAATTTTTTCTCTTCCCATGATAAAGGCACATTTGTACCACCAAGTGGGCCTTGTTTTCAGTTAAACAAAAGAGCTCATGTTATGTCCTTGATGTCTGTCTTCAGTCTCACAGCTGTATAAAATGCTGACTATGTCAAAGCACATTATCAGAGCTTTGATAATTAAGTAAAAAATGTTCAATAGAGTTGTCACCTACTCTTATTTGTTTGCTTTGTTTTAAATATTTGGATAGCATCAGAGTCAGAGTTCTCTACAACTAGAGTCAGAGTTCTCCAGAAATAGAATCAATAGGATGTGTATATGTGTAGAAAAAGATTTATGATAAGGAATTGGCTCATGTCAATTTGGTGCCTAGCAAATCCGAATCTGAAGTGTGGGCCAAAGGTTGGAGACTCAGGAAAGCCAATGGTGCAGATGAAGTCTGAAGGCAGTCTGCTGGAGAATTATATTGCTCCAGGACGCTGGTCTTTCTGTTCTATTCAGGCCTTCAACAAATTGGATGAGGCCCACCCACATTATGGAGAGCAATCTGCTAACTCAAAGTTCACTTATTTAAATGTTAATCTCATTCAAAAACACCCTCCAAGTTGACACAAAATTAACCATCACAGATGGTATGTAATAGAAAATACAATGTGCAACATCTATTTTAAAGCAATATGTAACACACAATTTTGTAATAGAAAGCTTTAGATTCCTTAATTCTTATTTCTTGTTTTATTCTTGACTTTTTGCATGATGAAGATCAAATCATATGCACTTTTGAGAGTCCTGAGATACAGAGGAATATTTAAAGTTAGTGGCCTGAGAATGAGATTACTTATAAACACAGAAACAGAAAAGAATAGATCTGGGACCTGAGCTCTAAAACATCTCATCACTTAGAGGTAAAGAAGTCACAGCAAAGTTGACTGAAGCAACAGCAAATGAGGTAGTAGGACAAAATAAGACTATGCAGTGACCTGGTTGCCAAATAGTGTTTCAGGAGGGAAGTGATCAATAGTGTCAAATGCTGTGAAGGTAAAGATGGGGACTGAATAATGGCCACTGGATTTAATAATGTGAGCAGAACGAATAGCCTTAACAGAGCAGTTTCTGTGAGTGGTGAGAATGAGAGAATTGTGTTGCCATCAGATGTTAGGACAGTTGGTCTTACAACTATATATATATATATATATATATATATATATATATATATATACACGCACATATATATACATATATATACACACATATATATACATATATATACACACATATATATACATATATATACTTTATTTTTCAAGTAAATTTTTGATTCATAAAAAATTTGAGTAGAAAGTACAGAGAATTCCCATATACTCCCTCCCCACCAATGCACAGCTTCTCTTCACTGACAATATCCCACACCAGAGTGGTACATTTGTTACAATCAATGAACTTACATTGATTCATCATCACCTAAATTTCATAGTTTACATTAGGGTTCACTCTTACTCTTGTACATTCCATGGATTTGGATAAATGCATAATCTCCTTTGTAATATCATGCAAAATAGTTTTATTACCCCAACATTTTAGAAAGTATGAACCAGAAATGTATTACTGAGGATTTAGAACATGGGCTGATAGAATGTCATCTATTCATTTTCTCCTTGCTTTTATCATGTTTGCTGTAGTCACACAACCTTCATATATTTCCATGCTTAATCATTCTGCTTGACTTCCTGGCTCATGTGGCTACAGTTTATAAATAGTTTGTTGAAAGTTCTCTAAGAGTAGTCATATGGTTTGGCTCTGTGTCCCCACCCAAATCTCTTGTTGAATTGTAATCCCCAGTGCTGGTGGGAGGTGATCGAATCATGGGGTCATAGAATTCTCATGAGATATGCTTGTTTGAAAGTGTGTAGCACTGGCCGGGCACGGTGGCTCACACCTGTAATCCTAGCACTTCGGGAGGCCGAGGTGAGTGGATCACGAGGTCAGGAGATCGAGACCATCCTGGCTAACACGGTGAAACCCCGTCTCTACTAAAAATACAAAAAAAATTAGCTGGGCATGGTGGCGGGCGCCTGTAGTCCCAGCTACTCAGGAGGCTGAGGCAGGAGAATGGCATGAACCCAGGAGGCAGAGCTTGCAGTGAGCCGAGGTCACGCCACTGCACTCCAGCCTGGGTGACAGAGCAAGACTTAATCTCAAAAAAAAAAAAAAAAAAGAAAAAGAAAAAAAGAAAGTGTGTAGCACCTCCCACTTCACTCTCTTTCTCCCGTTGGCCATATGAAAACATGCTTGCTTCCCCATCACCTTCCACCATGATCATAAGTTTCATGAGGCCTCCCCAGAAGCAGAAGCCTGTGCAGCCTGCAGTACTATGAGCTCATTAAACCTCTTTTCTTTATAAATTACCTGGTCTAAGATAGTTCTTTATAGCCATGTGAGAACTGATTAACACACGTAGTGATTGGCTCAGGAAAACTCCAGGAGTCTATAGGATGCGTCAGTCAGAAGATGAAATTTTCAGTTGGTTAAGGTAAGACCTATGTATGAATGAGACTCCACTTAATACCAGTGTGCTGGTTTAAAATAAAAATCTGACATCAACGCTTTCCTTAAAGGAAGAGGGTATGAAAATATGGTACTGAAACTAAATAATACCAAATAACTTTGAGAATGTTTTTTACCAACAATACATTGTATAGGATAATTATATATTTTAGTGCTATGAATAGAATTGGATCTGGAGGTGGGTATTGACTGATGAGTGAAAGGCTCTGAAAGTGGTATGGGATCTCTGGGGTGTCACTTTCCTGGCTGGAAACCTCTGTGCAGCTGCTGCAGTAGGGTAGGCAGCTCCAGGTGTGAGCACAGGTGCCAGCTCTATGTAACTTTATGGCTGGACCAGGCACACTACATGCAGCTTCCACAGCTGGCACTGGGGAACATGGTGGCACCTGGAAGCTTGGAGAACTGCAGAGTCCAAAGGAGGGAGTCACAGATCTGGCTCAGGAGCCCCAGTTCTGGGCTACCTGAAGGCCTGCAGCTCTTCTCTCCTCTTCACCCACAATGTGGCAAGCAAGGGGCCTGTCTCAACCCTGTTTGCATTATAGCTCTTTTAGCCTTGCCATTTGGTGGGTTCCAAGTTCTTGTCCTGTGACCAGGAAAAATGAGGTAAACAGACAAGTAGAGGGTGAACAAGAGGAAGAGGTGCTTTATTGAGTGATAGAAGAGCTCAGAGGAGACCCGCAGTGGGTAGTTCCTTTCCACAGCCAGGGTTTCCTGATAAGTGTTCAGCTCTTAGCAGAGAGGAGACCCTGGAGTGGGAAGCTCCTCTCAGAGGGGAGACCCTGGAATGGGAAGCTCCTCACTGCAGGCAGGTCATCCTGTCGTCTCTGCAGCTCTCAGCAGAGAGAAGGCCCTGGAGTTGGTTGTTCCTCTCTGCAGGCAGGTTGTCTTGTCATCTTTCCAGCTCTCAGCAGAGAGGAGGCCTTGGAGTGGGTAGCTCCTCTCTGCAGCTGGTTATCCTGACATCTGCTCTGCTCTGCTTGAGCCTGAGGCTTTTATGGGCCTTGGACAGGAGAAAGTGGACACTGATTGGTCCATGGGTGACCACGGGCAGGCCCAGAAAAGGCACCACAAGTTCCCACTCTGCTCTGGGTGACTAGCATCCTGGCCCCCAGTCTTCAGGTTCTCCCTGGCCTGAAGGTAGGACCTCAATGGGGACCTGGCCCCTTCTGCCCAGGAGCCCATACACTTCCTGCTGCAGTCCATGGTGCCCAGGCTTCTTGCCTCAAGGGGCACCTGCAGGCCAGTGCCAAGATGCCCTCAGTCCCCCCTTGGCTCCCTCCAATGGTGTTAATTGGTGCCCAAAGTCTGGAGGGAACTGAGGTGGCCAGGGGCTGGCATGTCAGAACTTCCTCCAGTGTGTGCACCCCTATTTGGTCTGTGACGGTGCCTGGGATTGGCCCTATGTTGCTCTGAGATCAGAGCAGGCATTGACAGTGGAGAGAAGCCAGGCAGTGGGAGCAGGCACTTCCAAGTCTGCAAGGGCAGGAGATGGCTTTCCTGGGCCCCCAATCCAGATTTGGGCGGCTGCACCTGTGCCTGGGATGGTGGGGCTTCTGCCTGCTCTCAGTTTCCACAGGCTCTGTGGAGCACACAGCCCCAGCTGCACCTACTTGCAGCCTGGGGTCGGAGCTCAAGGTCCTCACTAGGCTCAGTCTGGGATCCAGGGCAGGTGCAATATCTGCGCAAGCTTCCCCCATTGCCCTGGTGCTCAGGGGTGGCCCGGGGAAGAGCAAATCGAGACCCCAGGCCCAGCAGTCAGGAGTGTTAGCTCAGCAGTCACCCTGACACAGGGTGGACCTCAGGGATGTGGCCCCAGGAGGTCCCACGGAGAGCCTTCTCCCAAGGCACAGGAACCTGGCACCCTTGGCAGGGTGGGCAGTGTGTCTGTGGGCACCCAAAGTGGGCACCACTCCCACTTTCTGCCATGGGCCCCCAAAGCAGGGCCCCAGCTCTGTGCCTGGGGCCTGGCCCCTGCATTCAGTGTGCAAGTGCAGCACCGCCCTGGGCCCAGCTTTGCTTCGGGACCCCACTCTGCCTGACCTCACTGCTCCCCTGTCAGTGGGCAAACTGGCCCCGTCCTATCACGGCAGCCCCCAGGGTGGATGACTGCAGGGATTTGGCTGACTCCTTCCTGTGCCCTCTCTGAAGTGGCCAGTGTGATGGCAGCAGCCACCCCAGGAGGCTTGCCGCTGCCATCAAAAGGGCATCTGCATGGTTTCTTTTGTCACTGCTTTCTATTGTTCTCTGCTGTCTCTTAGGAGTGCAGCACATTTTAGTCATCCTCTGAAGCTATGACAGCTTCATGAAAACAATCTATTGAACTGACTGAATTTTATTCTGTCTTCCCTGGAGAATATCAGAGAAAGAATATATCTAAAAACCATTCTGCAACACACACTTAATATAGAAATTAAAAGTTTGATAAAGTAATGAGCAGCTTGGGGGAAGAATGACACATTTGTCAACCTCTTCATGATTCTCTAGGATAGCAATGACATGCATAATTGGTGCTAAGCAGGGAGTGGAGGAGAGTGGATGGAAGAATAATTGATTCTTAATTTATTCCATTGGAACACCTTCAGTGCTGTATTTTCTTAAGTTGTACTAGAAATTTTCTATCATTTCTTTTTGAGTTGTTTAAAAGTCAAATAATTTAAAGAGTGTCTAGATAAATAACTTATAAGACAACAACTATTGGCAGCTTATTTCTCTGGCGGGTTTCTGAGGAGTTGAGTGGTGTGGAAAGAGCATCATCCTTGGAGCAGAAGGCTTGGTGTTGAGAACTCAGTTTGCTACATGTTAGACAAATTTAACTTGGACAAAGTCTCAACCCTTACTAAGACTCAGCTCTCTCATCTATAAAGTGAAAGTATTTCCCATGCTAATCTCACAAAACTATTATGAGAAACACATGAGGTGATGTGAGAGAAATCTATTTGTACAAGGTAAAGCACCACACAAATACCCATTAAATAGATTTTACATTTTGGTATACAACAAGACAAAAATCTGACCAGGACACAGACCTAATTATCCTAGAACAAAAGGAGGAAATTTAATTTAGATAGCAATGGTGCTTATCTTGTAATTTTTGTATTATTATTTCTTCTCTTCAAGGGCAAACAGATGACTTTCTTTGTGTATTATACTTATTCTGTTTGCTAATCTTTAATTTACATTCTCCTAAGGCAACAGTTACCTAACCTCTATAACTCATTGTCTAGACAACTGAATGACTTTCTTTCATCCTTGATTTTCTAATACTATCAGTACAATGTAATTGATACACAGGGTTTGAGAAACAGTCTACTAATCAATGATAAGTCATACCAATAGTCACTGACATTGTGTAAGGGAAGGTGATGCTTTGCCAAGATCCCTTGAAAGAGAAAAAGATACAGGGTTGGGCAACACTTCAAGGATCTTTCCTGCTGATGCTTTGGACTTCAGTCAAGAAAATATTTAAATCAGTCCCTAACACCAATGGTAATTTAATTTTTATGGACCCACAGGGAAAGAGATTATGCACACACACACATATGAGTATAAAACTTTTCAGTCATAATATTCTAAAGATCGGAAAATTATAATTTTCAAGCCTAAATTATATGAAAATCACAAGGCCATATATATTACTTTATTTTAATGAGTATGTTGAAAGTGGAAGAATAGAAAGGGTGCTTTTGAAAAGAGGAAAGAGATCACAGAAATACAATTGAAAATGAATGAAGGGAAACAAAGGGGAGAACATTTGGTTTCATATCACAATGAGAGTCTAGCAGTGATGTGAACAGGCACACCCTGAATTTTCTACTTTTCCTTTCTTTGTACATGCTGTCTTGTGTTTTTGTGGTTCTTAAGTGAGAATGCTTGTCTTCCCCAGGAGTCTGAGCCACAGAAGATTCTAAAGATAGTAGCCAGTGCTCATTATGTCTAGGTCTAGCTCAACAGTGCTGGTGATACTGCTTCTACCTGCATCATAGAACTTGGTTACATTTTCCTTATATTTACATACTTAGAATTGTGCATCTTTGGCTAATCTCTAAACTTGTGGAGGCTGAACACTGTGTTTTATTCTGTTTATATCCCTTATTATGCTAACTCAGCTTTATGTATATAAAATATTCACAGAAATTTCCTGGAAAAATGGCCTTGAGACAAGATATATCTATGAGGTTAAAATATGAGCTTGGAGATCAACTTTACAGAAGAGGATGTGAAGGAGCCCAGTATTCTGAGGAGAGCCTGTATCAGGATGTCAGGTGATGCTGTGCCCTTCTATGCATCCTGTCAGGAAGAGGTGCAGAAAGACTGTCTCATTACTGGCAATGTGAACTTAAATCAGGTGGGTAAGTTGCTGTCTGCCACATTCTTCTACTGTAAAGTTACCATTTTTCACATTATGTTAATCTGTATTTTGTGGGGAGATACTTTGAGCCTGGGCAAATATACCTTTTTTGTCATACTCTCTTCTATTAAATTTACCATCCAAAGATCATTTTCTGGGTTTTACTTAATAGATATTTTCTGTTTCCATAATTTCAACCTAATTTATTAATAAGAATTTTACAGTTAGCAAGTGCTGTCTCCTAGTCACTATTTATTATATGGTTTTGTTTCAAGAAGGGTGAAACATTGGAATGCATCAAACATGTTAGAAAGGCCAGCTTATAAAAATATTGTGTCAAATGCTTGTAATAACTTACTGCCTTTGATTCTCTACGTATGTATTAGTGTGTGGGTGTATGAGGGTAGCATATACAGGTGCCTTGGGCACATAGGTCCATTTGCACTTGAAATCATGATGGACAAAAAAAGAAATTAAAGTCACGGGTTTGATATATCCAAAGGGAAGTACAACTAAATAATGCAGACCTGCTACTGGGTGACATCATGTAACATGATGAGAGAGACTAATTCAGAATATTGTATCACCACATAGTCAATAGACAAAACAAAACAAAAACAAGGAACAATTTTGAGGGAAAATTGGATAAATTGTGGGTTCTCAGAAAACCTTTCTTTGAGTTCATTTTTATTTCATCTCTAAAGTAGTGAATAATATTGAGTCTAGGTTTTTCTTCCATAGGTACTGATATGGTTTGGCTATGTCTCCACCCAAATCTCACCTTGAATTGTAACTCCCACAATTCCCACATGTCATGGGAGGAACCCGGTGGGAGATAATTGAATCATGGGGGCGGGCGGGTCTTTTTTGTGCTGTTCTCGTGATAGTGAATAAGTCTCACAAGATGTGATGGTTTTAAAAACAGGAGTTTCCCTGCACAAGCTCTCTCTCTTGTCTGCTGCCATCCACATAAGATGTGACTTGCTCCTTCGTGGCTTCTACCATGATTGTGAAGCCTCCCCAGCCATATGGAACTGTAAGTCTATTAAACCTCTTTTTTTTCCCAGTCTCAGGTATGTGTCTTTATCAGCAGTGTTACAACAGACTAATACAGGTACCATATTCTAAAAGTATGAATTCATTTCACAAAATCACACTCTAATCATATTAAATGGCTTCCAAATTTAAATGAACGATCTTTGCTTCTTAGAAAAGAATTGTATTATGAGTCTTGGTTAGTTAAGATACAAAAGTACACACTTTCTTATGGTACAAATAGCCTTGGTGTAAAGCCTAACAAAAATTGCCCTCTGGGCTAAAGAATTTTCTCACATTTCTGCCTCGCAATGGCAGCAAAATCATATGAGAGTCTTTTTCTGGCCAAGATTGTAAAGTCAATTTAAAAGATTTTGTTACTGTATCATTTTCCCAAAGGGAGTAGTCCTTCTGAAGGTATTACTCCAGATTTCAAAACTGCTAATTGGTGTGGTGCTGTTGGCGAAACCTACCATCAATTATGAAATAAAAATCATACTTGATGAGTTTTTTTAATTCATTCAAAGTGCTTTGAACTTGCTCCAACAGATAGCCACAGTGACAGATAATGTGGATTGGTTACTCAAAAGCTCTTTATCACTCCCTCTGCCTTGAATTTCCCTACTGAAGAGACTAGACAGCTAACTTAGTCACTAATTCAGCTTCTCTGGAAGCCACAGTAGCCTGATTAAAGTAGTGCTTTGTTTTCTAATTTCCAGCTTTATTGAGGCATGACTGAAAAATAAAAATTGTATATACTTAAGATATACAATGTGATGAATTGATATACATGTAAAATGTGAATTAATTATACAATCAAGCTAAAAACATTTGTAACGCCTCACATACATACTTATTTTGGGCATGAGAACACTTAAGATTACTCTCAGCAAATTGTAAGTACAAAATTCATTATTATCAACTATTGTTACCATTGTGTACATTAGATCTCCAGAATTTATTGATCTTATAACTTAAAGTTTGTACCCTTCACCAACATCTCCCCATTTCCCTCACTCATCCAACCCCTAGTAACCACCATTCTACTCTTCAACTATTTTATATTCCATATATAAGTGAGATTATACAGTATTTGTTGACCTGTGTTTGCCTTATTTCATTTAGCTTAATGTTCTCCAGTTTCACCCATTTTTACACAAATTACAAGATTTCATTGTTTTTAAGGATAAAGAATGAATTGACAGAAGTAGGCTTCAGTAGCTGGGTAATAATAAACTTCATTGAGCTAAATAATTAGATACAAACACACATACATATTGTATTTATACATACATATGTACACAAAATTTTATTTATTCATTCATCTATTAATGAGCACTTAAGTTTATTCCATATCTTGGCTATTATGAATAGTGCTGCAGTACATCAGAGTGCAGATATCTCTCCAACATAGCATTTTCATTTCCTTTGGATATATATCTATAATTGGGATTGCTGGATCACATCATAATTTTATTTTTAATTTTTGAGGAACATCTATATGATTTTCCATAATGGCTGTACCGATTTGCATTCCCACCAACAGTGCACAATGGTTCCTATTTCTCAACACCCTCACCAATATTTGTGATTTTTTTGTCATTTTGATGATAGCCATTCTGAAAGGTGTGAGATGATATGTCACTGTGCATTTGATTTGAATTTCCTAATGATTAGTCATGTGGAGCACCTTTTTATAAACCTGTTGGCCATTTGTATATCTTCTTTATGAAAAAACCATTGTGTTCATTTGCCCATATTTTAATTAAATTATTTATTTTTTTGCTATTGAGAGGTATGAGTCCCTTACATATTTTGGATATTAACTTTTTTTGGATGTGTGGTTTGCAAATATTTTTAAAAGCCACACAGAACTAAAATATGTATTAGAATTAGTAGACAAGCTTATAAAAAAACTGTTTCAACTTTATTTCACATATTTTAAAGGTTAAGTACAGAAATGCAAGATATAAAGACACCATAAATAAAACTTCTAGAGCTGAAAACTACAATGTGTGAGATGTATACAATAAAAAATACACTGGATTGGCAGAATAAAATGTCAGTAAACTTAAGAACAAACAATAAAAACTATTCAAAATAGAAAACAGGAGAAAATGGAATTTTAAAAATGAAAAGAACATAAGTGAGCTGTAAGAACATTTGTATGTGGCCAAAATGACATGAAATTGGAGTCCCTGAAATGACATGGAGAGGAATCAGACTACATTTAATTATATACTTTAATAGTGAAATTTTCCCAATTTAAGATTATATCGTCATAAATATAAAAAAGATTATATACTCATAAATATAAAAAATTCAAGAAACTCCAAGTACAAGAAACATTTAAAAATTCACCAAAAAATTTCTGGGGAAAAGCATGGAATAGAGAGCAGCCAGGATGGATTAACAGAAGCAGCTGCACTCTGTGGCTCCCACTGAGAAGGATGAAAACTGCGAGTGAACTCTGCATCTTCAATTGAGGTACCAAAGTTCTCTTACTGGGACTGACTAGGTGGTTGGCACGAACCACTAAGAGCGAGCAACAACAGGATGGAGGAAGGGCCCACCGGGGACGTGCATGGGGCAAAGGAAACTTCCTCCTCTCGACAAGGGAGATGGTGAAGGATTGTGCGTTTCCTCCCTGAAAATCAGACTTTTCCCATGGATCCGTGCAACCTGTGGATTAGGAGGTCCCCTCCTGAGCCCACGCCACCAGAACCTTGGGTCCCAAGCACCAGGCTGTGGAGACTCACAGCAGCTGCTCAGGTGGACAGCCACTTTAAGCAGGCACTGACACACAGGAGTATTTGTGTGCTCTGACTCTGGGAACTCCTGTGAGGCAGAAGATCTGTCCACTTTCATGGGGAGGGGGCTGAAGCCAGGGAGCCAAGCAGCCTTGCTCCCACAGAACTCTACAGGCTAAAACACATTGGCTTGAAATCCCCACTAGCCAGCACAGCTGGCTAAAGACTGCCTAAGAAGACTGAGTTCCCAGGGGGATGGGCAGCTGCCATCACTGTGGCTCCAGTCAGCCACTTTCCCCTGCCACCAGTGCCAGCAAGAAGGAGGAGTGTAAATCTATAGCAACTCCCCACAGTACAGCACAGAGGCTGGATCAGTTTGTGGCCAGACTGCTTCTTTAAGTAAGACCTGGATCCACTCCTCACTAAGCAAGGCCTCCCTATGGAAATCTCAGCATCCCCAACCAGGGATTTATGGACAGAACTCTGATAACTCTGAGAGGAGACACTAGGAGGAGGAGCAGCTGTAGTACTGTGGATCAGTGATCTTAGTCTTTTCTGCCTGCCCACTCTGGAGGGTCAGGGCAGCCCAGATGATGGGGATTCCCCCAGGGCAGCACGCCTGCCCTGCCACGGGACAGACAGACTGCTTGTTTAAGTGAGTCTCTGATCTCACTTCTCCTGACTGATTGAGACCTCCCAACAGGAGTCTCGAGACACCTCATACAGAAGCATTCCAGCTGGCATCAGGTCAGTGCCCCTCTAGGACAGATCTCCCAGAAGAAGGAGCAGGTTGACATCTTTGCTGGTCTGCAGCCTCCACTGGTGATATCTCCAGGGGTGGAAGGAACCCAGGAGAATAGGGTCTGGAGTAGACTCCAAGCAAACCAGAGCAGCCCTACAGAAGAGGGGCCTGACTACTCCAAGAAAAACAAACACAAAGTAACAACATCAATGAAAAAGACCCCACAAAAACCCCATCCAAAAGTCAGCAGCCTCAAAGATCAAAGGTAGATAAACCAATGAAGATGAGAAAAAAATCAACACAAAAATACCAAAAACTCAGAAAGCCAGAGTGCCTCTTTACCTCCAAATGCTCTCAACATGTCTCCGGCAAGGGCACAGAACTGGGCTGAGGCTGAGATGGATGAATTGACAGAAGTAGGCTTCAGAAGTTGGGTAATGAACTTCACTGAGCTAAACAATTATGTTCTAACTCACTGCAAAGAAGTTAAGAACCATGATAAAACATTACAGAAGCTGTTAAACTGAATAACAAGTTTAGAGAACAGCATAAATAATCTGCTGGAGCTGAAAAACACAACACGAGAACTTCATAATGCAAACACAAGTATTAATAGCTGAATAGACCAAGTAGAAGAAAGGATATCAGAGCTTGAAGACACGCAGACAAGATTAGAAAAAAAAAGAATAAAAAGGAACCAACAAAATCTCCAAGAACTATGGGATTATGTTAAAAGACAGAACCTATGACTGATAGAGGTACCTGAAAGAGATGCGGAGAATAGAACCAAGCTGGAAAACATACTTCAGGATATCATCCAAGAGAAATTCCCTAATCTAGCAAGACAGGCCAACATTCAAATTCAGGAAATCCAGAGAATCCCCCCAGTAAGATATTTCAAGAGAAGATCAGCCCTAAGGCACATAATCATCAGATTCCCCAAGGTCAAAATGAAGGAAAAAAATGTTAAGGGAAGCCAGAGAGAAGGGCCAGGTCACCTATAAAGTGAAGCTCATCAGAATAGCAGCAGACCTCTCAGCAGAAACCCTACAAGCCAGGAGAGATTGGGGACCAGTATTCAACATTCGTAAAGAAAAGATGTCTTCTTTTGAGAAGTGTCTGTTCATATCCTTTGCCCACTTTTTGATGGAGTTCTTTTTTTCTTGTAAATTTGTTTAAGTTCCTTGTGGATTCTGGATATTAGACCTTCATCAGATGGGTAGCTTGCAAAAACTTTCTCCCATTCTGGATGTTGCCTGTTCATTCTGATGCTAGTTTCTTTTGCTGTGCAGGAGCTCTTTAGTTTAATTAGATCTCATTTGTCAATTTTAGCTTTTGTTGCAATTGCTTTTGGTGTTTTCATCCTGAAGCAGAGAGCCAAATCATAAATGAACTCCCACTCACAATTGCTACAAAGAGAATAAAATATCTAGGAATACAGCTCACAAGAAATGTGAAGGACCACTTCAAGGAGAACTACAAACCACTGTTCAAGGAAATAAGACAGGACACAAACAAATGGAAAAACATTCCATGAAAATGGATAGGAATAATCAATATTGTGAAAATGGCCATACTGTCCAAAGTAATTTATAGATTCAATGCCATTCCCATCAAACCACCATTGACAATCTTCATAGAATTAGAAAAAACTACTTTAAATTTCATATGGAACCAAAAAAAAAAAAATCCCGGTTAGCCAAGACAGTCCTAAGCAAGAAGAACAAAACTGGAGGCATCACACTACCTGACTTCAAACTATGCTACAAGGCTACAGTAACCAAAACAGCATGTACTGGTACCAAAACAGACGTATAGAACAATGGAACAGAACAGAGACCTCAGAAATAACACCACACATCTACAACAATCTGATTTTTGACAAACCTGACAGAAACAAGCAATAGGGAAAGGATTTCCTATTTAATAAATGGTGCCGGGAAAACTGGCTAGCCATACGCAGAAAACTAAAACTGGACCCCTTCCTTACGTCTTATACAAAAATCAGCTCAAGATGAATTAAAGACTTAAATGTAAAACCCCAAACCATAAAAACCCTAGAAGAAAATCTAGGCAATACCATTCAGGACATAGGCAAGGGCAAAGACTTCATGAAGATTCTTTTAACTGAAAAGGATATATGGATGGCAGATAAGCACATAAAAAGGAGATTCAACATCACTACATTTCAGAAAAATGCAGATTGAGGCAATGATAAGATATTCCTACACATCCATCTAGCATCAAAATAAAATGTAGTGACAATACCAAAAGCCGACAAAACTGTGTAGGACACTGGATTTCTCATATACTGCTGATGGAGATATAAAATGTTACAGCTACTCTAAAAAATTATTTCAGTTTCTTTAAATCTAAACAAACAACTCATACAACCGAGCGATTGTGCTATTGGCAATTTGTCCAGAGAAATTAAAACTTACATGTACATAGAAACATATATATATAATTGTCCAAATCAGCTTTATTTGTAATAATAAAAAACTCAAAACAGCTCTAATATTACTCAATAGGTGACTGGTTAAAGAAACTGTGGTACATGCATATGGTAAAATACTAATTAACAATGAAAAGAAACGGACTTTTGATACATACAACTTGCATGGATCTCAAGGGTATTATTCTGAATGAAAACAAGCTGGCCTCAAAAAGTAACATACCGTATGATTTCATTTATATAACATTCTCAAAATACCAAAATTGTAGAGATGCAGAGCAGATTAGTGGTTCCCGATGGCTAGGCATGTTGGGATGGTGGGTGTGTCTATAAAGAAATTGCATGAGTAAGATATTTACCGTGAAGTAATACTCCTGTGTCTTGATTTTGGTGGTGGCTATACAGATCTAAACATGTCATAAAATGACATAAAACTATGCACAAACATTTTACCAACATCAATTTTCTAGTTTGAAAATTGTACTCTAATTTTGCCATATCTAACAATTTGGAAAAACTGTGTGAAGCATACCTTTCTGTACTATTTTTGCAAGTTTCTGTGAACCTACAATTGTTTCAAAAATAATACACAGGAATAATAATATACAGAAGATAAAATAAAATACAGAATAATATACAGAATATAACTCTTCAATTGCACAGTGGGCATTTACACAAATAGATGATATTCTGAGCCATAAAACAAACCTTGGTAAATTTACAAATATTCAGGTTATACGAAGTATGTTCTCTGACCACAATATGTAATTTCTAGACTCATATAAAGCTCCAGTAATCAACATTGAGTGGAACTGGCATAACGATAGATAGATAGATAGATAGATAGATAGATAGATAGATAGATAGATAGATCTATCAATGAAATAAAATGGAATTTTAAGAAATATACTCACACATATTTCAAAAAATAATTTTTGAGAAATATACAAAGGCAATATAGTGGAGAAGGGAAAATCTATTCAATACACTGTGTGGGCATAAATGGTTATCCATATGCCCAAAGTGGAATTTGATACATATGTTGGGTTACACACACAGACCTGCACACAAATAGCAACTCAAAATGGATCATACCTAAATGTGAAATCTAAATTGTAAAACTTCTACATGAAAACCACTGTGACCTTGGGTTAGACAAATATGTCTCAGTTATGGCACCAAAGGCATGGTCCACAAAACAACCAACTGACAATGTGGATGTCATCAAAATGAGAAGTTCATGCTTAGTGAAATACTCCATTAACAGCTGAAAAGATAAGCTACAGACCAAGAGAAATCATTTACAAACCACACATTGAACAAGGAGCTCGCATATAAAATATATAAATAACTCTCAAGAATAATTGATAAGATATTAAACAATTCAATATAAAAGAGGAACAAATTAGTACAGACACTTGACTAAAGGAGATAGAGGGCGAATAAGCATAGGAAAATATGTTCATCTCCATTAATTCTTCCAGAAATGCAAAATAAAGCTATAAAACCATCACATGACACATCTATGAAAATAACTAAAATACATATTTTTAAAATGATAATACCAAGTGTTGGTGAATATATGCAGGAACTGCTACTCTAATGTAAACTGACTCAACCTCTTAGAAAAACAGTTTGGCAGTTTAAAGTTAAACAGATACCAGTCATATCTGTTTCACTCCTAGGTATTTACACAAAATATATGAAAGTGTATATCTATATAAACATTTGTACATGAGTGTTTAGAGCAGCTTTATTTATTATATCACCAGAATTGAAACAATTACAGGGTCCATCAACAGGTGAATGAATAAACACTTTGTTGTATATCTATAAAATTGAATACTACTATAAAATAAAATAAATGAATTATTGTTACATGCCACAACATAGATGAATCCAAAATAATGATGATTGAAGGAAACGAGACAACAAAATTACATACCCTATGATTCATTTTATATAATATGCTTGGAATTGCAAACCAATATATAGTGATAGAAAAGTTGGTGGTTACCTGGAAACAAAAGTTGGGTGGGGAGGGAATGATAGATGGGTTACAAAGGGCATGAGAAAACTTTTGGGGGTGATGAATATGTTCTTTATCTTGATATTGCTGATGTTTTCACAGATATATGTCAAAATTTATTAAATTGTAGAGTTTCAATATATGCAATCTATAGTGTATGTCAATGATACTTCGATAAAGCTTTTAAAAAGAAACATTTAAAAAATTAAACCTTTAACATAATTTAGAGGAGGTTCGCCAACAAAAATCAGCAATGCAAGGACCTCTGAAAATTCAAGAGTTATTCAATAAAAACTGTGAATCTAGAAGCTGATTGTAATTTTCTACTCCTGGAAAATGGAAATGATAATTAGCCCTATAACCCTTATCAGGTAATTAGAAATATGTGCTCTTCATTGCAAATTAATTTCATTTGAGAAGTGAGCTACAAAGAAACTTCTATTATTTGAAATGCAGTTTATATGCTAATCACTTACTGAAAGCACAAATTTTAGCAGGAGCAAAGTAATGCTCATATTTGGAAATATGATGATATCTAAAAAGATGAGACCATGTAGAAAAAAAAGAGATACTACATATTAAAATTGTGATATTTATTCACAAAATAGTGTTTCACAAATGGAAAATCTCTGAGTAGAAGAGTGAGAAATGAGAAAAAATAGATATTTGTCTAAGAAAGAATCAGAAAAGGAAGGAGGAAGAAAAGAAAAATATATGCATAAGCCAAATGTTATAATGTTTAATACCAGAGAAAATATATGTTGATGTTTGTTTGAGTTATTGACAAAGCAAATACACTTTACCAAACTAAAAGTTTGTATAAACTATGAGAAATTGTCAATTGAGAAGGTTTTTACGTGTATTCAAATATGTCAAGTCCTAAAAGTATATTAATTCAATAGAAAAACAACTAGCTAAAACTTTAAATTGCTTCATGGGATTGACTAAGTGTACCTGTGATATTTCAGTGTTGTAAGTAGTATGAAAAAGATCATACTAAATATCCTTTTTGTACATATTCATATAGTTGCTCGAAGTGGACATTTCTATCATATGAAGGAGTTAATATATTCATCTCTCAATATGATACAGACCAATTGTCCCAAATAGCTAAATAATCCACAAATTGATCCTCCTTCACAAATTAATTTAGTCACATACAATAGTTTATCTATAATTTTTCAGAAATTATATCTAAATTCTTGCTGTATATAATTTTTAATTGACACAGAAGGCAGAATTGAAAGAGGAAAGTGAACAGAATTTCTATACATAAGAGATAAAAGTGGTATTTATTTCCTCTTTCCACTGGTGAGAGGCTCTTAAAAAGCATTTGAGGTGTGTTCCCCATAGTACTTATAAAAAATCCCTGTCCAAACTAAAATATCAATATTCCTTCTTCATGTAAAGAACAGCAAAGCACATGAAGAACAGAACAAAACAATGGGATATGAGGTTCAGGGAGGGCTCTAGTCAACTGTTCACACCAATACTTATTGTTTTATCTAAATAAAAGGTTTATCTTACGTATCTTTTGAAAATGGCACGATGTACATAAAAAAAAATCTGCTTTCTCTGAGGCACATACATACTTCTCTGTTTTCCTTTATATATTTCCCTTCCATACAATGAGTCACTATTATTTTTTAAAAACTCATATATTTTAAAAAGTGGTTAAAGGATAGACAACCAACAGAAAACGAATTGGAACAATGACAAGACACCAAATTATTGCCTGGTCAGATTCCATTGAACACAAGAAGTCACATTGTGCAAATGAAGTCCCAAGGGAACAAAAAATGCCACCTTAAAATTCATTTTTCAGAGTTGCTTTCCTTCAAATGTCTTTTTGTGGCATACTTTTATTTGCCTGTTTGTGATCCCTGAAGGCAGCATCTGCTGCACAAATATAAAATGTCCCTCTACTACCACATTCTTCATTTGGTTAGTTATGCAATTACACACACAACTTAGCAACCATTTATTGGATGTGTACTATGAGCCAGGCCCAGGCATCGTACTAACTAATGGGGATACAAAGATGAAAGAAATACAGAAACCAATCTCTCCTCCCCAAGAGTTCCCAGCCTATCTGGAACAACAATTGTGGGGTCATGAAATACAGTTGGTAAATGAAAAATAAGTATGGCTGACTTTTCTTGAACAGTTCCAATGTGAGGCTTACTGCGTTAACTGCTTTCTACATGAACTCAGTTAATCTAGCCAATAGACTGTGGGTGGATACAATCTGGGGCCTCATTTTACAGATAAGAAAATTGAGATTTAGAGAAAGGGATTTGTTCAAAGAACAGATAAACTGTGGAGTTTCCATTGCAACCAGGACACGCTGGCTCTATAACCCATATTCCCAGTCTCTGGCCCAGAGGATAGAACACAAGCCCCATGCAATCCTAGTGTCTCCTAGATATTCATTAAGGAGTCATTCAAGTTTAGTCTACAACAAAAGATTTATTTGGGGGTATAGGGGGCACAAAGATGCTGACAGTGTCTTCCTGGCAGAGGGAGGAATCAATCTAAAAGGGTCTTAGACAACAGCTTTGAAGGATAAAAGAAGTCACTAAATTGTGAGATGAGAGCTTTACCTGGAATGTGGCATGGCATTGGTTGGGGAAAATGGAAGGGGAGGAGGAAATCTGAGCGCCAATAGGTGACTGCTTAGGAACTGGGTCCTAAGCCACTTAACTTTCATCCTGGCCTCACCTGTCCTCAGATGAGGCACTGAAGAGATGGGTATGGCTGCCCCATGATTTCTGCTGCCTGTGCTTAGTAATTTTACCCTTCTTCGGGGTGCTGTAGCTCTAACCGTATCCCATGCTTCTTCGGCTGGTAATCACTGCTGATTTTCCATGGCCCCTGAGATGCCAAAGCTCTATTCTGTGGATAACTTAGGGAGAATTTCTCTTCCCTTCTGTGTTATATACTGTGTTGGGTGGGACTTGGGGAATAACAAGGCCCCAATGCATTCTGCTTTTTATTTCATAAAGAGGTGTTTTACTGAAATTAGCTCTTTGAGAATTTAATCACATTTTTGTCTCTCAAGTTCAGACATGAATTCATAAAGGGCTGCTCTGCAGACACATCTGAATATCATTCTACACTGGATTTAGAATTATTCCTCCACTAACAGATAAAGGTTAAACATACACGGTTGATTAAGGATTCCTTTAGAAACATTATCTTCAAGAAAATTCCTAAGTCCCTCTTGTAAACAGGACTCTGGTGGTCCACGTGACTAGGCAGGCATGAATCCTGTGATGTACAAAGCATAGGTTTAGGCCTCCTGTGCCACCCTTGAAATACATATATTGAAGTTGAAGTAATCTGGACCACACCTACCAGCCTCTTCCTGCACTGTTCCCTTGTCTAACATTCCCAGTCTCCTAGCATCTTCTGCTCAGCATTGGCAATACAAAACAAAAATATTGCACTTTTTGACAGCAAACACTTTGCAAATACAAGAAGGGCACAAAGCAATTATAATAAAACATAAAATTTTAAGTATGCGCTTGGTAGAGGACCAGCCTAAAGAGGGAATAATCAACTGTCTGTTGAGAGGGGCACGCATTGGATAAGAAATGCAAATGTATGTACCATTTAACCAGAGTCTTGAAGGATGAGTCAGGGAAAGTTAAGACACAGAGATGGAGAGTGGCAGGTGTGGGTATGGCTAGGCAGGTTAGGGTGAATTTTCAGCTACCTGAGAGACAAAAGGGAAGATCCAAAGGTACAGGGGAGATGCTCAATAAATATTGAATAGGTGGAGGAATTAAAGGATAGCTGGTAACAAACTATATTTTATAACATCTTACTGTTTCTGAAATGTGTTTGCTTAAATACTTTATATACTTTTCACAATACTCATAAAAAGGCAGGGTTTTTAGGTCATATCTTGCAGATGACAAATTTGAAGTCTGAAAAGGCTAAATCACTGTCACAGGAGCGAAACAACTAAAATGCTACCAAGACCCCATAACCATGCCATTGCCACCTCAATGGCCACAGAGCCTCAGAAATGACACCCATCAGAAGCAACAAGCGGGGCAGAAGTGGTCCCCTGACTTTTTGACCTGTGTGTGTTGTGTTTCAGGTTCTATTTTAGTTCTTAGTTTAGATGCAATGTAACAATAGCTTTGTTTGAAATTTTCTTTGCTGTTAAGATTCCCGACATCACAACCTGCCATCTGAGAGGCCAGAGCAATTTGTTTAGAAGGTCTAGCTTTGAGAGAATTATTGAAGCCACACCTGCATTCTGAAATGCTGCCATGAAGCCTTAGCTGTAATCTGAAAACAAATTCTAACACTGAAATCTGATGTGATAAAACAGGTTACTACCTTTTCGTAAACAGATCATGCACAACACTATTCTATTGGAAAGTGGTGACCTTAATTTTTACCATCCAGGTAAAAACAACCCCCTCTTGTCTTCTAATATATGCTTTATTCCCACTGGATATTGGCATTGCCACCCTTTGTTTAAATTAAATCTTGAAGACATCACCAATGATTATAGTCATGAATGTTAGCATTAACGCCAGCAATAGTTGGTAACAAAAGCCAACCTATAGGAGTTTGTTTGCAGAAAGGGAGAAGTCTGGTTTAGGAAAATGAGGCAGAGTTGCTTGATATGCATTTCAATATTCACAACAAAGATTGATATAATACAATAAAAAATTATTGAAACCTGGAGGGACATTATTAATAAGAAAAGTTATTAAGTTACCTTCCCAAACACTCATTATCAACTTTGCCAGAAAAGTGCACATATTATAAACACTGATAAAAATGTTACATGATCCGTGTCTCATTATG
This sequence comes from Pan paniscus, assembly GCF_029289425.2. NCBI lineage: Eukaryota > Metazoa > Chordata > Mammalia > Primates > Hominidae > Pan > Pan paniscus. Next base: position 37,104,774 of record NC_073272.2, read on the forward strand.
TCCAGGATACAGCATGAAGAAAGAAAATGTGAAAGTTAACCGAAAAGTCATTGCAGGAGGAAGATTCCATTGAGGCTACTAAGTGGAATGGCAAAATGATCCATGTGACAAAGAAACATGACTAAATTCTATATATATTTTTTTTCAAGACATAATCTCGCCCTGTCACCCAGGCTGGAGTGCAGTGGCACAATCTCAGCTCACTGCAACCTCCACCTCCCGGGTTCAAGCTATTCTCCTGCCTCAGACTCCCGAGTAGCTGGGATTACAGGCACATGCCACTACGCCTGGCTAATTTCTGTATTTTTAGTAGAGACGGGGTTTCACCATGTTGGCCAAGCTGGTCTCAAACTCCTGACCTCAGGAGATCTGCCCGCCTCAGCCCCCCAAAATGCTGAGATTACAGGCGTGAGCCACCTGACCCGGCCAGGACTAAATTCTCAGGGGAAGATTGATGACAGTTACTTTGAAAATATATCTCTTTTATATGAATTAACATTTTCAGTTTCAAAAACTATTTTACCTGTCCTGAATAGATAAAGTGCAAAACTACACTGTTATTTCTTGCTCTTCAGATGTGTTGTCATAATAATATGTATCTCATACCAATCCCATAGTCCACTGAATATATGGAATATAGAAATTTTCTGCAAAGGAATGCCCATCAAAAAGAATAGGTAACAAGGCTTCTAGGCCTGAAAGCATGCCTACATCTGTACAAAAAAAAATTTTAAAGAAAATATCACTTTTTAGGTTGGCTAGAGTAGGGGAATTATTTTTAATATCATTATTTCCATCATATATGTTAGTATAATATGCAATGTATTATTTTAAATATAATATTTTTAAGATTATTATTTCCTTTCATAATGTGCTTCAAATTCTGCTATATCACAAACCACAATCATTTATCTATAGAAAACTGGAGCTAATTAATTTGAATTTGATGATGATGCCAATAGCAATTATAATGAAGTGATGAGTCCTGGCTTAGTCCTTGAAATGAGAAAGACAACAGCAATCAACTCCCTTAAAAAACATGTATTTAACAATTACTTTACGTTTGCTGCACCCTAAGGACAAAAAAAGAAATGTTCCATTCTAGAAAGAGCAGAGCAGAATTGAGAAAAATGGGCCCCTTCTAGACTCCAAATATTACTGTCATTTTATTACAAAGCTGATTTTTTTGGCCACAAATGTTCATTCTACTTTTGTATTTAAAATGAGAGATTTATTATTATATGCATATGTTTATTTATTTGGAATTATATTTTATTCATGACACACCTAATAACTAAAAACATTAGTTGTTATCATTAAAGTTAAAATTATCTTACATAGATATAATTGCAAAATCTCGATCAAATATGCTTAAGATGTTTTTCTCCTTATTTTCAACTTAGAAATAAATTTCTTAGTTTTCCATAAGCTCTCTAATATCTAGTTCTCCATTTTTCTTTCTATTCTCTAGTTTTATTTTTCAGTTTTCTCAACTAGATACCTTAAAAAATCCATTGCTATATTTAAATGAAGAAAATAAAGCACTCATTCTCAGAAAAAAAAGACTTTATTTTGCATTACTTGATTTCATAATTTCAGTGGTTGCAGCTGTTGAATTTCATCACCTACTAGCTGACCAATATCAGTTATAGTAAAATGTCATGCAGCTATACCATAAAATCACATGTGGTATATATATAGATAGATATAGATATAGATAGATATAGATGTAGATGTAGATATAGATATAGATATGAATTACAATCTGACAAATTATTTCTCTCTTTTCTTTTTTCCTTCTGGTTTTCTTTCCTCCCTTCCTTGCTTCTTTCTTCCCTTTCTTCCTTCTTTTTTTCCCACCTTCTTTTCTTCCTTCCTCCTTTCCTTGCTTCCTGTCTTATTTTCCTCCCTTCCATCTTTTTCGTTCCATTCCACTTTTCTTCCTTCATTTATTCCTTCCATCCATTCTTTGTTGTTCACCACTCTAGGATGCAGTCTATATTGGTTTATATTCCTTCATTTGTTCAAGTGGTTTTGGGAAACCTGAATTACTTACCAGTTCAGTTAAAGTTTATTTTAGTGGTGCTTTCATCACTCCCTCATACCTTGACAGTTTCCAGGAATGCACCTTGGTGAATCACTTTGTGATCAAATTCTGAGCAATGACAAGCACATATCTAATCAAGTGACTCTAACATAGCAGGTGAGTGCTCTAAAGAAGCTATATTCAACATGATGGAACGATAGAAAAAGAGGAGGTTAACCCTATCTGGCAGAACTTGAGAGGCTTCCAGAAAGAGGTAATATTTGATCTTGAATGGAATAATGAAGAGGAAGTAGTCAGACAAGATAGGGTATTCCATTTGGAAGGAAACCAGGAGAAATGACTCTAATCCAATCAACAACATCAACAGCAACAACAAAAATCATTGACTTAGTTAATATAGTTGTAAAATTTTATTGTTAAATATATATTTCATAGCCAAAGTCTAATCTTATTTAGTCGCTGGTGGAGTTAAGTAAGACTTATAAAAAGTTCGTTTTGAAACCATGTTCCAGGAAAGCTATACTTAGCCTGAAAGAGCAGGCAGTGCTGCTAACCATCATAATGTTGTTCACATCATGCTGTTCCTGTCAGGGTAGACTGGATTGCTCTCAGGGTGATCAAAGGAGACCCTGGAAATGCCAGTGACTCATGACGGTAAGATGTTGGGGAAATATCTTGAAAACTGGCATGTATTCGTGTGCTCTGATTTGTGAGACTTGTCAGAAATCTGAAATTGCTTTCTTTCTGTTGTAATGTCAGGTGATTTGTGCTGGGTATTATTTGAAACATTTAAACATTTTTCATACCTGTACTAATAGTGATGAATACCCTCAGCCATATGTGATATTGTCTCCTAGGAACAAGGAAGGAGTATTCATATTCATTTCAGATGCTTTTTTTTTGCCACACTATTGATATCTACACCTAATTATTTTACAAATCTCCCAGGTTGCACACATTATGAGTCTTTTTTGTATAAATACACTTTTATATTCTATTGGCTGCCTACTTTTTATGCTTCTATAAATATAGACTAGAACCCTATTCATAGAACAGATGTGTAGGTACATAAAAATGTGAAAAGTGTTATTGATTGCTATATTTCCTTAACATTACTCATATGGAAATTGAAAATCATAAATCCAGGAATAAAGCAATCCAAAACCATCTGAATGCAATGAGATACAAATGCTTTAAAGTTGTAGAACTTTATAGCCAAAAGTTATCTTAAAATGATTTACTTCAGTCTCCTATTATTGAATATAGTAAACTGAGGTCAAATGAGGTTATAACTTACTCCAGATTCCTCAGTTATTGAAAAATCCTGGAGTTAGAATACCAGTTTCATGACTCCGAGCCACATGTTGTTTCAGTTGATCTATTGTATATACTCTCATATAATTCATTTTTTCTTTAAATATATTGATAAATCAGAGGTTTAGAAGGGCCTTCAAATATCACTTATTCCTCTTGTTTTTCCAGTGGATAGAATCCTTGTTTTCTATACAGACAGTAAGCTATTAACTCATAAAGATAGGGACCATGTAAATTAGAGTATTATTCAAATGCTATCCCCAAATTATCAACTTTCTGCTTAAATAAGTCAAATGAAGTTAACTTATCAAGTGAAAAGTATTATATTTTAACATAAATGTTACTCTGATATTGAATTAAAATTCAATCAAAATGCCACATAATGTACATAAATGATACAAGAAAGTTTGTCAGTGACATATCCATTGTAAAGTAAAGGGACTTCATTACCGTGCTGAAAAGAGCAGTATCATTAAAGGATGTTGATAAATTGTCTCCATTGCCAAGGATTGGTCAGTTTTTAAATCAACTCACCTATAAAAAGTTTAACCTATAAAACGAGACATTCTCCAGATAACCCCATATTCTACTAGACTTATATCCAGTCAAATGCATATAGCTGACATTGCTACACCATTCAACAAGTGTACTGAGACCATACTTTGTGGAGCACTGAGTATGAATGCATTTTCACAAATTGGGCTTTGGTCTCTACCATCATATGCTTCATGAACCATTCCCCTCTGCATCTCTGAGGGAGAGCTTTGGAGATAAAACAGTCTGGGTTCCAATCGCTGCTCTGGCACATGCTAACTGAGTAGGTCCTTTCTACCTGCAATAATTTTGTTTGTAAAATAGAATGAAAATACCTCTCTCATAAAGTTTAGGGAACATAAAATGAGGTGGTACTTATAAAATACCCAAGTGCAGTTTCTAGAATATAAGGCAGAATTGAAAATATTTAAGTACCAGATATTGTGATTCACTTTGATTCAAATAAATCAATAGGAAAAATGTTTCGATAGCATTTAATGGCAAACATTTAGGAAAGGTCATTGTTTTTGACATAAATGCGTTTGATAATTCAGTATATCAGAATACGGGGCTCTTCATTCATCTTTACTGAAAACATAATAGAGAAGGTTGGAAAATATTTACAGAGCAGTTACCATAATGCAACAAATACATATTTTATTCTGTCACTGTATAGTAGATTTTGGGCAAGTTTGTTGCAAATGAAAGAAACCCTTCTGTAACATTTTGTTTTCATTTTAAGATTTTTATTTTTATTTTCACTGCACTGTAATCCTTAGCCTCAAGACAACAATTACAACAAGGAGCTTGTTATGCCTTTTTATGGAAAATGTTATATGTTAGAGTATTTTTTATAGAAAATTGGATTAACTCATAGAAATTGTAAAGTACACACTAGCACTCTGATGTTTAGCTTATTATCTATTCCTATCTTTGCTAAATATGCAACATATCTATTTACTTCTCTATCAGAAAGCTTTAAATTTATCCTTTCAAGCCTATTTACAAAAAATAAATTTTTGAATCAAATACACTAATTTCTAAACAAAACATATATTATTTCTTACACAATGAAAGGTAAGCAAAGAACCAATGTCGACTATAGCTAGTAAAGTTAGTGCTTTCATTACATATTACATATTCACCATTTGACAACCACCGTAAGGCTGATAAAATAATGAAAGAAGAATAATTTTGCCTTTTCTTAGGTGAAAATGTTTACCACACCAGGGCTCAGAATTGAGTTACCTGTCCTGCTGGAACCTGAACTTTTCTTTTAATCTCTATCCCTACATTCCTGTAATAATTGCCTATAAATACTGATGTCCTTCCTAAAATCTGGGACATGTAATATAATCTCGCTAGATGTCTTACTAGATACTGGTATTCTAGCTAGAAACCCAGCTTTATGGCTGGTGCCTAACAACTGTTGAGAGATCTCCCCACGTCTCAATTCCTGTTGCTTTATCCACATCTCTGAACAAGGCCTTGTCCAAATTCTCTGGAAATTTGCTAGTCACAGAAGCAGTAACCAAACAAGGCTTTTGTTTTACTGTGCCTCAATTATATCCCATAGTTAATGAAAACGTATGAAATATCTTTCTAATTATTTGTGCCTTCTTCAATTTCTTTTAATGTTTTATAGTTTACGATGCACAGATCTTTCACCTTCTTGGTTAAATTTATTCCTAACAATTTTTGCAGCTATTGTTAATGAGATTGTTTTCTAGATTTCTTTTTCAGATAGTTTGTTGTTAGTACATAGAAATGCTACTAATTTTTGAAGGTGGATTTTGTATCATGTGACTACTGAATTTATTAGTTCTAATAGGTTTTGGAGGAGTCTTTAAGGGTTTCTACGTATAAAATCATGTCATATGTAAGTGTGGACAATTTAACTTATTTCTTTCCAATTTAGATGCCTTTTATTTCTTTCTTTTGATTAATTGCTCTGGCTACGACTTCCAGTACTACATGGAACAGAAGTGGTGAGAGAGGGCAACTTCGTCTTGTTCCTGATCTTAGAGAAAAAGCTTTCATTTTTCACACTTCACTATAATGGTAGCTGTGGGCTTGTCACATATGGCCTTTATTATGTGGAGGTACTGTCCATCTATACCTAATTTATTATGAGTTTTTATTATAAAAGAATATTAAATTTAGTCTAATACTTTTTCTGCATCAACTGAGATGGTTTTGTGTTTTCTATCTTTTATTCTCTTAAGCTGGTGTATCATAATAATTGATTTTTGTATTTCGAACCATCCTTGCATCTCAGGGGTAAATCCCACTTGATTATAGTGTGTGATGCTTTTAATGTGCTGTTGAATTCAGTTTGCTAGTGTTTTGTTGAGAATATTTTCATCTATGTTCATCAGGGACATTGAACTGTAATTTTTCCCTGTAGTTTCATTGTCTGACTTTGGTATCAGTATAATGCTGGCATTGTAAAATAATTTTGCAAGTGTTCTCTCCTCTTCAATTTTTTGGAAGAGTTTTAGATGAATTGGCATTAAAGTTTTCTCATATGTTTGACAGAATTAACCACTGAAGCTACCAGATCTTGGGCTTTTCTTTGTTTGAAAGTGTTTTATTACTAATTTATTCTCCATAATTGTTAATATTCTGTTCAGATTTTCTATTTCTTTATGACTTAATTTTACTAGGTTGTAAGTTTCTAGGAATTTATTTCTTCTTGGTTATCCACTTTTACCTCATGTAACTGTTCACAGTAATCTCTTATAATCTTTTGTATTTCTGTGGTATCAATGAAAATGTCTCCTTTTTTATTAATAATTTCATTTGTTTGAGTCTTCTCTCCTTTTTGTTACTCTAGCTATAAGTTTTTCAATTTGGTTTACTGTTACAAATAACTAGCTCTAGTTCATAGGTCTTTTCTATTATTTTTCTAGCCTCTACTTCATTTATTTCTGCTCTTATGCTTATTCTTGTTTCTTCTGCAAACTTCGGAATTAGTTTACTCTTTTTCTAGTTCCATGGGTTGAAAAATGAGGTTGTTTTGTTGACTGTGGGTTTGTCATAGATGGCTATCATTATTTTGAGGTATGTTTCTTCAATACCTAGTTTATTGAGAGGTTTTAACATGAAGGGATGTTGAATTTTATCAAAAGCCTTTTCTGCATATACTGAGATAATCATATGAATATTGTCTTTATTTATTTATTTATTTATTTATTTATTTATTTATTTATTGGAGACAGAGTCTCACTCTGTCACCCAGGCTGGAGTGCAGTGGTGTATTCTTGGCTCACTTCAACCTCTGCCTCCCAGGTTTAAGCAATTCTCAAGCCTCAGCCTCCTGAATAGCTGGGATTACAGACATGTGTCACCACACCTAGGTAATTTTTTTTTGTGGGGGGTGTTGTCTTTAGTTCTGTTTCTGTGATGAAACACATTTATTGATTTGTATATGTTGAACCAACTTTGCATCCCAGGGATGAAGCCTACTTGATCAGGGTGAATTGACTTTTTAATATGCTGCTGAATTCAGGGTGCAGGTATTTTGTTGAGGAGTTTTGCATCGATGATTTTCAAGAATATTGGCCTGGAACCAATCCAAATGTGATGGCATTTGCAATGATCTGGATGAGATTGGAGACTATTATTCCTAAGTGAAGTAACTCAGGAATGGAAAACCAAACATTGTGTGTTCTCACTGATATGTGGGAGCTAAGCTGTAAGGACGCAAAGGCGTAAGAATGATACAGTGGGCCGGGCACGGTGGCTCACACCTGTAATGCCAGCTCTTTGGGAGTCCGAGGCGGGCCGATCATTTGAGGCCAGGAGTTCGAGACCAGCCTGACCAATATGGTGAAACCCCGTCTCTACCGAAAATACAAAAATTTGCCGGGTATGCTGGTGTATGCCTGTAATCCCAGCTACTCGGGAGACTGAGGCAGGAGAATCACTTGAACCTGGGAGGTGGAGATTGCAGTGAGCTGAGATCGTGCCACGGCACTCCAGCCTGGGTGACAGAGTGAGACTCCGTTTCAAAAAAAAAAAACAACAAAAAAAACCCCAGAATGAATGTTACAGTGGACTTTGGGGACTTGGGGAGAAGAGTGGGAGGGGGTGAGGGATAAAAGACAACATATATGGTGCAGTGTATACTACTCGGGTGATGGGTGCACCAAGATCTCACAAATAACCACTAAAGAACTTACTCATGTAACCAAACACCACCTGTACCCCAATAACTTATGGAAAAATAAAATAATAATAATTTTAAAAAAGAATATTGGCCTGAAGTTTTCGTTTTTGGCTGTGTCTCTGCTAGGTTTTGGTATCGAGATAATGCTGGCCACATAGAATGAGTTGGGGAGGAGTCCCTCTTCTTCAATTTTTGGGATAGTTTCTGTAAGAATGGTACCAGCTCTTTTTTCATACATCTGGTAGTATTCAGCTGTGAATCCATCAGGTCTTGTGTGTGTGTGCATGTGTGCGTGTGTGTGTGTGTGTTTGTGTGGTTGGCAGGCCATTTATTACTGATTGAATTTCAGAACTTATCATTGGTCTGTTAAGGGAATCAGTTTCCTCCTGGGTCAGTCCTGGGAGGGTGTATCTGTCCAGGAATGTCTCCATTTCTTCTAGGTTTTCTAGTTTGTGTGTATCTTGGCCACTGCCCTCTTTTTTCATAATGTTAGTATTCATTGCTATAAACTTCTCGGGACTGATTTTGCTGCATCTAATAAGTTCTGTAAGTTGTGTTTCCATTTTCATTTGTCTTAAGAAATGTTTTTGGTTCCCTTTGGATTTCGTTTTTGAGCAATTTGTTGTTCAGGAGTATGTTATTTAATTTCCAAATACTTGTAAAATTTCAATTTTTCCTCCTTTTAGTGATTTATAGTGTCATATCATTGTAGTCATAAAAATACTTGTATTGTGGTTCTCCAGAGAGACAGAAACAATAAGAAATGGATAGATAGATGGATAGATAGATGATAGATAGATAGATAGATAGATAGATAGATAGATAGATAGATAGATAGACATATCAGAGGAGATTTATTAGGGGAATTGTCATACATGATTCAGGGTTTCAGAAGTCCCATAATAGGACATCTGCAAGCTGAAGAATCAGGGAAGCTGGTAGTGTGGCTCAGTCCAAGTCCAAATTTCTCAGAACCAAACAAGCCAGTGATGTAACTCTAAGTCTATGGCCCAAAGCCTGAGAGCCCAAGGGGCTGCTGGTGCCAGTCTCTGATTTCAAAAGCTGAAGAACCTGGAATTCAGACATCTAAGGGCAAGAGAAAAGTCAGGTATTGGCTGCAGAAGAGAGAGCAAGAATTTACCATTCAGGACATAGGCATGGGCAAGGACTTCATGTCTAAAACACCAAAAGCAATGGCAACCGAAGCCAAAATTGACAAATGGGATCTAATTAAACTAAAGAGCTTCTGCACAGCAAAAGAAACTACCATCAGAGTGAACAGGCAACCTACAAAATGGGAGAAAATTTTCACAACCTACTCATCTGACAAAGGGCTAATATCCAGAATCTACAATGAACTCAAACAAATTTACGAGATAAAAACAAACAACCCCATCAAAAAGTGGGTGAAGGATATGAACAGACACTTCTCAAAAGAAGACATTTATGCAGCCAAAAAACACATGAAAAAATGCTCACCATCACTGGCCATCAGAGAAATGCAAATCAAAACCATAATGAGATACCATCTCACACCAGTTAGAATGGTAATCATTAAAAAGTCAGGAAACAACAGGTGCTGGAGAGGATGTGGAGAAATAGGAGCACTTTTACACTGTTGGTGGGACTGTAAACTAGTTCAACCATTGTGGAAGTCAGTGTGGCGATTCCTCAGGGATCTAGAACTAGAAATGCCATTTGACCCAGCCATCCCATTACTGGGTATATACCCAAAGGACTATAAATCATGCTGCTATAAGGACACATGCACACGTATGTTTATTGCGGCACTATTCACAATAGCAAAGACTTGGAACCAACCCAAATGTCCAACAATGATAGACTGGATTAAGAAAATGTGGCACATATACACCATGGAATACTATGCAGCCATAAAAAATGATGAGTTCATGTCCTTTGTAGGGACATGGATGAAATTGGAAATCATCATTCTCAGTAAACTATCGCAAGGACAAAAAACCAAACACCGCATGTTCTCACTCATAGGTGGGAACTGAACAATGAGAACCCATGGACACAGGAAGGGGAACATCACACTCTGGGGACTGTTGTGGGGTGGGGGGAGGGGGGAGGGATAGCATTAGGAGATATACCTAATGCTAAATGACGAGTTAATGGGTGCAGCACACCAGCATGGCACATGTATACATATGTAACTAACCTGCACATTGTGCACATGTACCCTAAAACTTCAAGTATAATAATAATAAAATAAAATAAAATAAAGAATTTACCTTTTCTCTGACATTTTGTTCAATGAGCATGGGACTGCAGAGGCCAGCCTGGAATTTGGGGTGGCAGGGGCTGACCCAGCACTGGGAAGGCCTAAAGCCTGTATTAAGGGTTCTTGTCTGGTGCCTAGGACCATGGAGACCAACCTGGAGTTGAGGCTGCAGGGCCCAGACAGGTGCTGTCACCAGTCTCGAGGGAAGGGTGGGCTTGGATTCTGAGTTCATGGGGACAGTTTGAAGCATTGGGCTACTAAGGCTGGTCTGGAAATAGGGCAAGCCTGGAGATTGAGGCTGAGGGAGCTGGCCTGGCTTGGCATGGGCCTGAAGTTGGGGCTCACTGTGGCTAATCTGGTACTGAGGCGAGTCTGAAGGCTTGGTCTGTGGTACTAGCTTGAAGCCTTGGGCATTGGGAGCTGGCCTAATGCCAGATTTCAATAAGCAGGCTCACTGCTGTGGTCCAGGGCAAGATTAGGAACTCACTTCACTCTCCTTCCCCCACATGGAGGGTATCTCTTCCAGTAATGTGCTGCCTGTACTGGGAGAAGGGGTGATTCAGGTAATGTGAAACTGTTTTTTCCTACCCTCTTCCAGGTGTCTTTGTTTTATTTCTGTACTACAACCAAGTGCTATAATCTCACATCTGGATTACTTGGTTCTTTTGAAGGTATTTCATATATGGGTAGTTGTTCAAATTGATGTTCTACAAGGGGATGAGCACTGGAAAGTCCTTTTCCCTGCTATGGTTCTCAATGAAGCCTGCACTGTCCTAGAACTAGAGACATGCTCTATATTTTATATGGTTTCACAACAGACAACCAGGCCCTTTTGGCACTGTTTATCTGACAAAATTTAATCCTAATCCATTTTTCAGGAATCTCCCATTGGAAGAACAAAGAAAATAAATATAGAAGAGTGAGGAAAACTGTTTGCTTTTTTTGTTGTTGTTTAAAAAAGCATTAGAAATACTAGTCCTCATTTCTTTCAGACCCAATTCACTTCATACTTACTAAATCAGAATCTCCTTTCTTACAAGATCCCCAGGGAATGCATGTTCCCGTCTCAAGCGGATGTGAACAAGGGGAGGGATAAGGACGGCTCAAAAATTCCAAGGGCTTTTACCAGTTTGCACAGGCAGAGGGAGGCCAAAAGCTCAACTAGTAAAACATTTCACCCTTTTGCCGGCATGTTTTTTGGGCTTCTGTGTTCCCTTCCCCCGAGCCCAATCCTAAGCCAACCGGTTTAAGGTTTGGGAAATTAACTCTTTCCAGCTTGGAGGATGCAACTGAGAAGAGTGTCCCATAGTACAGAGACACAATTACCTATCAGTGAAGAGAGGACTGAGGAGGAGAAAGGAATAAAAAGAAGGTGTTTTTTTCAAAGGAGTCCCAGGGTTTCAGGATGCATTCTAAAGGGGTACAGACTGAAGATGAGTGGCTACCTGTCTAGAAAGAAGGGAGCAGGCATCCCTGGTTCCCTTCTTTTCCTAGCAGATACCTGGGGATAAGTGAGGGAGAAAGAGAAGAGTGTCCTATTTTCATTTTCCATCCTTGCATCCCCGAGTTCTGGCAACCTTGGCAGGTGCTGCCATGGGTGTCAAAGTGACTTGCACCCTGGAAGCAGGGAGGCCTACAGAACAGGAATTATCCGCTCTTACCTATGTCTCTTTCCCACCTGCTGTCAGTAGCCTTAGAGTTCTCTAGACCTCATTTATGCCATGGATATTAACATGGCCTTTATCCATGAAACAGGAAGCTTGGGGTTGGCTTAATTGGCAGGAATCAGCCACACTCGCCTGCGCTGTGTCTTTTAACTTCTGTTGTCATTTGCATCTGGATCCCTCAGATCCAGTTTTCTTTCCTAGGGCTTTGACCTGAAGCTTGAAATTGAGTCTGGGGCAAAAAAATGCCTCTCAGGGGGGGCAGAGCTTGCATGGACTCCTTGTCATAAGCCAAATGCTAAGGTGAAACTGTGGAACTGAGTCCTTCTTCAACAAGGGAGAGAAAATTATGAACTGTGACATACCCAGATAACTGGTAGCTTTCATTATGCTTGCTAGGATTTTGGTGCATGGTGCTTGGCTTTGGTTAGCTCCCTTTGTTTAACTTTCCCAAAAGGAAACCTCCAGGTGATGGGCATCCTATTTATTCCAATCACCTGGCAGGATTTGCTGGATAATTGCTCAGAGCTAGAATACTGATCCAGATTTTTACGTTACCCATCCCTCTTGTTCTTTCTAAGCTGCAGCCAAAGATTGCTGGTTGGTCCACAGGAACAAGCAGCATTAGTCTAAAACATAGGTGAAAACTTAAAAAACAATGAATGAGTTTAGAATTTAGTGACACATGTATGATAAGTTTTGGAACATAATTTCTCTCTTTACAGTCGTCATTTTTGTTAACAAACAAATGATCATAAGACTGAGTTGTTTAAATAGACTTTAGTCTTATATTTGGCCCGATTATTTGCCTGAAGTGCAGCAAGAATAATTATTTCTACATAGGCCTTTTGGATTGGTTTTGATGGAATTCTGTTCCACAAGGAATCTCATATAAGATCTTTTAAAGCCAAGCCCAACCGTGGGTTTGTATACTCAAATACCTGTGAGTTGGGTGATCCTGTCCTCTTAAGGTTCCAAGATAAGTTTGGAGCTCCTAGACCTGTTAGAAAGTGACATCCTTTACTGACCACAGGTCAGGAACCCTGTCCAGGGACTGTGTAGGTAAGAGTATGAGGCCAGTTTTCCCAATGGGCTTCTATTAGCTCTGTAAGTCAAGCTTGACTCCTATAGATTCTTATCACACTGATGCAAACAAGTATATTGTCATAAGTTAAGAATACTCACAGAGAGTTTCCAAATTCTAGAGAAACCAGGCAGAGAGAAACAAACATGCTTCAAATTTTGTTCATAGAAGTATGCCTTACTCAATTATTAAAGGACTTAAATAGTTCAAAATAAGTTTCCTTGACTATGAAAACAAAACATGGATTAGCATATTCCAACAAAAAGTCAAAAAGTTTGCTTCAGCTTTCTGAGTTCAGTCCATTAACTCTTGTTTTGCTTGATATTTGTGAACATTTCAGCTCTTCATGAGCCCTATACGTTTTCCTTTATTCCGATGTTACAATTTACAAAGTTATCAGAGGCCTGTATTTGAGAGTACCTGTTAAAAGTTCTGTAGCTTATTTTAAACCATCTTTTGAAAAGGATTCAAACAAGACAATTGCCTGTGAATAACAAAATGTCCAGGGTAGTTACGCTTAGAAACACAATTGACAAAGAAGTTTGGCTATCTCTGTGGTTTACAGTAACTTAACATAAAAACTATGTTAATTATGATGGATAGCATATACTCAGACATTAGAATTTTAGAAATTCCATATAATTTTGGAACATATATTAGCATTATTCACCAAGATATAACCTAAAGAAGATTGAGCATCATTTTGGCAATCCCATATACTTAAACATGTCAAATAATCCTGTTTACCTCTGTTTTCTGGACACTTCAGGGGCCCTCTGAAGTATTCAAAAGCCAGGTGTCAGGGAAGACAATTTCGAAACTGAAGTTTGATTTGAAAAAGGCTGTTAAATGTTCAAGGTTTAAAACACTTGACATTATGAAATAGAATTCCAGATTACCGTAAGTTATTTATTTTGCCAAAATGATGACTCAGAAACTTCAAAGAAGCAAAAACCTTGTACAACCCTCTAAAAATTTTGCCAAAGAGCAGATTAGCACCTTAGGAGAACCTTCTTATGCTTTTATTTCAATGCTCAATTTGCAGAAAAAACACATAATACCCTTTTTTGAATTTAGTCAATATGTTCACAGAGAGAACCTCTTCTGCAAGATTAATTTCCACAATTCTTCCACCACTTCACTGAACCTTCAGCTTTTTTCTAATTTAACTCAAAACAATCCTTTAACCCTAGGCAAAAGTTTACATTTCCATGCCTTCTTATAACCTTGTACTAAAAAATACATTTTACTGTTCTTACACACCTTGCATGTAAATCTATTTCTAGTAGTTTCAATTAACTCATATCAATTTTTAACTTTAAGGTGAAACAGCAAACCTTGCACCTGACCTGCATTTTACCAATGGTCTTTAGGGTTGCTTTTACTTCTTAAAGATTAAAGTCATGTGGACTGAAAGGTACCACAACATTAAACTTCCCTTTAAAAAATGTTAGATCCAAGTGTTTGTCTTTCTTTAGGCCAAATTAATCAGAGCTCTTTTTACAGACATCACACACAGTACATACATAGACAGGCAGAAGCAAATCCAGTCACTGGGTGGGGCCCTTTAAGAGGCAGGGGTAGGAAAACATGCAGATATCAAACCAGAAAGAAGCTTATTCCCTAAGGTAAGATTGCTAAACAAAGCCTGCCACCAGACTTACAAGCCATGCCCTCAGGATGTAAAACCAGATGGAGGCTTGATTTCACAAATAAAACTTTGCAGAAAATATTAACAGTAATAGTTGGGGAGGCCTGGCCTAGTAAAACATCTTCTAAAAGAAAAAAAATAACGTTAAAAGTTAACTTGCTGATGAGGTAGAGAATGGGAAAGAAAAGAAACAGTTGAAAATTGTTTGGGGAAGAACCTCTTATTCTAATGCAAGTGGTTCCTCCACCAGGGAGAAAAGTTTAATTACTGTAATTACTGTCCGATGGAGCTGAATCTCTTGGCTGGGGAAGGGGAAGGCTGCACTGGTACCTGGCTGGGACCCAGCCAGCTGGCTGTGCAGGACCCTTGGACCATGCGTCCCAGGCCCAGCAGGGAGCGGGGTGCGGTGGGGAACTGCTGCTCACTGGTTCCTCCCAAAAAAGGAAGAAAAAGGCCATGAGAATGAAAAGGCTCAGAAGCGAGAGGGAAAAAGAATTTTTGGTTTGCATCTCACTCACCGCTTTTCAAGCTCCCACACTGCACGCCAAAAATGTTGCAGGACTTTTCCTTAGTTCAGTTAAAGATGGAGTCCTTGTCTGTCCCATGGCCATAAAAATTTAGTCTCGCAGATGGTTTGAATGGTGAGTAAAGCAGCATTTAATTGAATGAAAAGGGGAAAAAAAGGGGAAAATAGGGACTTTCCCAAGATTCTTCGAGGACTCCCTCCCACCTGGCTCAGTGAGACATATCATCTTATTTGATCTTAACAACGAATAAAGTATTAATGAGTTAGAAAAGTTAACTTGTAGGAGATTATAGTAATAGGAAGTATAGCAGAAACTTATTGCAATTAACTGTATCTGACTCAAAAAATCCTGCTATTTCCATTATATCACAATGTTTCACTGCATACTTAAATATGGCCTCACCTACAGTTTACCAAAAACAATTTTCATTGTTTTGTTGTCCATCTCTACATGAATAAGAGTAGTTTAAAATTATATGTTACTTAACTGTTTTATAAAGCTTATTCACATATTTTAATTTGCACCACTCAATAGTTCTGTGAAATTGGCAAAAAATGTGACTATTTTCTCCTTTTTAAAGATTAATTATTTGAAATTTATATTGGTTAACAAACTTCTGTAGAGTGAACAGCTACTAAAATGGCAGTGTCCAGACCTGAACCTAAAAGTTACGAGCCTGAACCTTTGAAACCTAAAATAGATCACACTGACTTAAACAATTCTGTGTGTTTATTTGGATATTGTAGTGTTTTTTTTAAAGCATCCTAATTTATTAAATTATTTTTATTATGAGCTAAAGTACAGCTTAAGAAATGGTCAAAATGTAAATATCTATAATTTGTGATAACATTCAAATTACAGGTATGCCTCCCCAGAGAAAGAGACATTCCTCATGGAAGAGCCTAGATACAAGAAAGAATTAAGCAAAAAATAGTAAACACATATATAGATGCATATTCTGTTAAAACATTTACAATGTCTCGGAGTTTATATATAGAATTAAATGCAGAAAAACATCAGTATACAAATTGTGATGTGATAAAGTGTATTAAGCATCTTGCAATTGAAGTATTGATTGTCCTTATTTTTTAATCAACTTTATTGTGAAATGTAAAACACATATAGAAAATCCATAAAATATAAATGCATAGTTTAATAGAAAGTTGAAAAGTAAATACCTATGTAACCACGCCATTTTCCTACCATTCACAGCCTCTTGCCTCTCCCCTGTCAGAGTAAAGCTTATTCTGTCTATTACGGTTATCATTTTATTTTTGTTACTATAAAAATTTGGTAGTTCAACTTATGTTCAATATTTGTAAACATTTTATGTGTTAATAAAAAATGTATATTGTGCTGTTATCGGTTGAAATGATTTGTGTATACATATGCACACACATACATATTACCATTAAGACATGTTTGTTAATGGTGTTCAGATCTGCTATACCCTGGTTGATTTTATTTTGTGTGTAATTATTACCAAAAGAAGAGCATGCTAAAGTCTCCCACAGTGACTGTGGGGTTTATCCATTTCTCATTATAATTTTACATGTATTGCCTCTGTGTGTGTGTGTGTGTGTGTGTGTGTGTGTGTGGATTTTGAGACTACACTATTGTTTTATCTACCTCATGAAATGAATCATCTTTATGAACTGGCTACTGTAATGGTTTTTTTACTTAGCAGATCTATACTATGTCTGCTTCATAGGCATATATAAATGACTATTTTTCTTTCTTTTTTTCTTCCATTATGGTCACCACCCAGATGACATTACTGCATGTATTATGGATGAATTTTGTTCTGTTTTTCTCTAACACTAAGGTTGTATCCCTTTTTGATTCTAGATTCACCTCTTCAGGTATTCTGGGTCCTCACTTCTATATCCTTCCTTCCTTCTTTCCATAATGACTAGTCGTCAAAAGAATTTAATCCCCTAAATAAAAGAAATACAAAGTCTCTCATGGTTGTCGGTGGTAGGAGTTAGGTGAGAAGAGTTGCTCTGTTTTCTATTAAGCTTCCCAGATTCTCACTTTGTAGTACAACCTTGACCTGTAGTTTTCCCATATATTTTCTGCTCTTTGATGCTTTTAAGGTAATGTTTTATTAATTGTATCCAATATAAAGTTGCTTTTTATTGGAAGGGTTTATCTAAATAATGTTACTTGAGTTAAGCAGAGCTTCTGGAACTTAAGAAACTGAACAACAAGTTTGAAATAATCCATGATGATAAAGAAGCTAATTGTCTCTACCTTTATGAATACAGCTAATTGGAAGGACATAAAGAACTAGAAAAGGAAATAAAGAGAAGTGTTGATGTAGGTTCAGAAGAAACGGATGCTCCTAGGTAGAGCCAAAGAATTCCCCATATGTGAAGAGAAAGAATCACAGACATAACTTATTCCCCACTTTCCATGTGGACCTCTAAGAGTGCAACATGCCAATATTGGCAGCCTTAGAGTAGAAATAATGCAGGTGTAATTGCAAAGATATTCTAGGGCTTTTCTAAGTCTCTTGCATCACTAAATTTCTTTTTTTAAAAATTCGATATGTAATAATAAAGAGGAACAGGAAAGTAAAGCCCAAAATATCACATGTACCCTATGCATATATCCAATTATTATGTTCCTAGAAGGAATATCCTAAATATCCTGATTTGATCATTACAC
Organism: Pan paniscus; assembly: GCF_029289425.2. Taxonomy (NCBI): domain Eukaryota; kingdom Metazoa; phylum Chordata; class Mammalia; order Primates; family Hominidae; genus Pan; species Pan paniscus. Next base: position 37,122,681 of record NC_073272.2, read on the forward strand.
ACTGTATGTATGCATCAAAATATCACATATACCCCATACATATATATAGGAAATATACCCTATATACAATCATATTCATCATCTCAACCATTTATTCTCTGTGTTGAGAACATTTTAAATCTTCTCATAGATATTTTAAAATATGTGAGATATGACTGTTAACTGTAATCACCCTACTGTGCTGTCAAACATTAGAACTTTATGTTTGTATTCATTAATCATATTTATTTGTAAAACAATTGGCTCTTAGAAAAAGGCAGGTTTTGAACATCTGGAGATGTCTAGTGTCCCTGGAAGGAATGTGGAGGTAGTCTGAAGAGGGCACAATAAATTTGAAGGGACTCAATGTTTTAGATGAGGAGGATGGCATATGTCCCTGGTAGATCTGACATCAAAGGTCAGGACAGCCAGCAGACATAAACAGATGGAATTGATGAAAAAGTCAGAGGTATCTCATAATGGGCAGAAAATGCTATAAACCAAACACAAAACCTAATGTGACATTTTAAAACACCACACCATCCACAGCATTTGTAGCCAAGAGGAAAACAGATGAAGATGAAAATTTAGAATTTTCTCCCTAAATAATAATGAGAAAAATCCAGAAATTGCTGCTTTTACCATTAAGTTTCCAGTTTATGTTTTCTTTGTTCTGCAAATAGGAAAATAGATAGCAAAGTTTGATACTTTAATTGATAGCTTAAGCTACATCTTTGAACACAAAATTTTATGACTGTGAAATTTATCGTACCCTAAATGGGAGCTGATCTTAGATTCCAAAGAATTTTAATTCCCTTTCAAAAATTTATTGTTGAAGTGTGAGTCACACAACATAAGGTTAACCATTTTAAAGTGAGCAATTTAGTGCAATGTAATACATTCAAAATTTTGTGCAACTACCACCTGAATCTAATTCCAAAATATTTTAATCACACCCCAAAAAAATCCTGTAGCCACTCAGCATTTGCTTACAATTCTTTTCTCCCCACTGCTTCTAGTAACTACCAGTCTCTTTTCCGTGTATTTATTTAGTTTGTATGTTTCATATAAACTGAATCATACAAAGTGTGAACTTTTCTGTCTGGCTTATTTCATTTAGCATAATGTTTTGAGGTTCATCCACATTGTAGCACGTATCAATACCTCATTTTTTAAAAGATAAATAATATTTTATTGTATGTACAAATGTTTCTTCATCTGTTTGGACATCTCTGGCATTTTGCTATTGTGTATAGTGCTGGTACAGACATGTAAGTACATATATTTATTTAAATACATTTTTTATTTATCTTGGGTAAATACTTCAGAGTGGAATTTTTGGAACACACTGGAATTCTATGTTTAACTTTTTGAAGAACTGCCAAACTGTTTTCCACAGTAGCTGAACCACTTTACATTTCCACCAGCAATACACAAGAATTCCAATTTCTTCACATACATGCCAACACCTATTTTCTGTTTTGTTGAGTATAGCCATCATAGTGGGCATGAAGTGGTATCTCATTGTGGTTTAATTTGCATTTACCTGATGACTAATTATGTTGATGTTGAACATCTTTTCATGTACTTGTTGGCTACTTCTGTACTTTCTTTGAATGCATATCTACTAAAATTTTTGCCTATTTTAAAATTGGGTTGTTTGATTTTTTGTTATTGAGATGTAAGGTTTCTTACATATTCTGAATCCTAGACTTATCACATATAAAGTTTGCAAATACTCTCTACCACTATGTAGGTTGTCTTTTCAGTTTCTTGATGATGTTCTTGATGCACAAACATTTTAAATTTTGATACAGTCCAATTTATGTACGTTTTATGTTGCTACTTATGCTTCTATGTTTACTCATGTAGTTATCTTCCGTGGAGTGTTTATTTCTTCTTGTAGTTTCAAGTTATTGTCTATTGTCCTTTCACTTCATCCTGAAGGTCTTCCTTTAACATTTATTGTAAGGATAGATCTATTAGCAAGAAATTCTCTTAAATTTTAATTATCTAGGAATGTTTAATTTTTTTATCTTTGAAGGATAGTTTTGCTGGAGATAGAATTATTGGTTGACGTATTTTTTTTTCTTTCAAAACTTTACATATGTCATCCCACTCTCTTCTGGCCTTCACAATTTCCTATGAGAAAATGATTGATAATCTTACTGAGATTATCTTGTACAGAACTAGTCGTTTCTCTCTGGCTGTTTTCAAGACTCTCCTTGTCTCTGGCTTTTGAGAATGTGTTTATAATGTGTGTCATTGTAGATCTCTTTGGTTTTTTCCTACTTGAGGTACGTTGAATGTGTAGATACATATAGTTTAACAAATTTAAGATGTTCAGGTCATAATTTATTTAAGCATTATTTCTATCCTTTTTTGTTTCTCTTCTCCTTGTGAGACTTCCCTATTATGTATATTGGTATGCCTGGACCATTCAATTTTCTTCTTTTATTCTTTTTGTTCCTAAAATAATTTTAATCACCCTGTCTTCAAAATCACTGATTCTTTCTTCTGCCTGATTAAATATGCTATTGAATCTCTCTAGTAATTTTTTTTTCATTTCATATATTTGTACTTTTCAGTTCTGGGATTTTGATCTAGTTCCTTTTTATAATTTCTACCTCTTTGTTCATATTCTCATTTTGTTCAGACATTGTGTGTTTTTTTCTTTTGGTACACTTTAGTTATTCACAAATGGTTTACTTCACTGAACATATTTAAGACTGTTGATTTAAAGTTGTTGTCTAGAAAGTCAAGTAGCTAGGCTTTCCCAGGAACAGTTTCTGTCCATTTATTTTATTCCTGTGAATGGGCCATACTTTTCTGGGTTTATTTGTGTGCCTTTTAATTTTTGTTGCAAACTGGCATATAGAATATTACGATGTGATAACTCTGGATATACTATCTTTCCCTTTCTCCTGGGTTTGCTGTTGTTGATTCTTGAGGGCTGTTGTCTTCTTCTTTAGTGATTTTTCAAATTGTATTTGTAAAGCCTCTCTTCCATGTTATGTGTGGTCATTGATGTTTCTGTTTGATATCTCAATGGGCAGTGGTTACCTGACAGTGATTTCCTTAAATGCCTGAAGCCGATGATAAAAATAACACTCTCCTAGTTTTTGCAGCTTAGCTCTGAGCTGATGCCCTTCTTAGTTGTTACTCAAAGTTGCCTAAAAATCTACCTTAGCACTCATATCCTGCTTATTTGAAGCACAAATCTGGCAGAGGTGAAAGCCTACATCCTTTTAGGTCATTAATAAGCATGTATTTGATCCTGAGCATGCATGTTCACAGTGGCCTTTCAGAAACTTTATTTCCCCAGTACGTTTCCTTCTTAGCCTCCACCTTCATAGATTATTTGGTCTGCCTGCTACTTGCCCACACTGCCATCACTTGCCTCAGAAGGTATAAATTATATCTTTACATATTTTGATAACTGCCATCACTGTCCAAAAACTGCTTCATTCCAATAGAGGGATGCAAAACAAAGGTCAGCCTCACTGCTAGTCTATCAGGGAACCACCAAAAAAGGTCAACATGTATATTCATGATGTGAATGTGTTATTTTAAAGTCCATATAAGGCCCTTGGCACCAGCAAAATGCACCAAGAATGCAGGGAGGTATCTACTGGGCTACTGACCTACTGAAAAATGGAAGATGGTAAGGAGATGATCAAAAGTGCTACAACACTGTCTTATCAAATTTCAACTCTCCTTTTATTCATATAGCAATTCTGTGTTATTTAAAATTTTGGATTAGATTTTTCAGAGTTATGGAGAATTTGATTCTATTACTCCTTTTCAGCTTGTTGTTTCAGTGGAGGAAACAAATATTTTGTACCTTACTCTGCCGTTTTCCATGATGTTAATTGAAAGAATTTTGGTGAGGCACATACCTGGCTCAAGGACAAATACCAATCTTGGATGGGAAGTGAAGTCATCAACTTGAGTCCAAGCCACATATCTTATGAGAGAAATTAGATTGACTCCCAGAATTCATTACTGATTTGCAAACATTGGATTTTAATGAGACTGAGTGTATTACAGAACACATTACATCCACTGGACTGTTAGCAGAAGAAAAACACCAATGGAAAGCTACGAAAAAAGTTATCATAAAAGCCTCTATGTGGATTCTTAATTTCTCTTGTAAGTATTTAACTTCTTCTGGAAAAAAAAGAAAAGTGAGTTCCAAATCAGGTTTAAAGGTATTATCTGAAAACCTGTGCTTTCTGGAAAAAAAGCAGAACTCCTTATCTACACTAAAAAGTTAAGTTTCTAGGGGCTGGTAAAGCATAGACATGACAACTAAAGCTATCATGATACCACAAGCATTCTACTTTCTGTTTTCTTTTCAAAAATATGTAATAAACTATACTCATTAAAAACATGGCCAAAATCAACCTTGAGCAAAAATAATAAAGCCAGGGTCATCAGACTACCTGGTTTAAAAATCTACTACAAAGCTATAGTAATCAATACAGCTTGGAGCTACTGGCATGAAAACTGACACAATTGGAAGAGAATAGTGAGCCCAGAAATATATTCAAATATTTATAGTCAATGGATTTTAGCAAAAATGCCAACAACACACAATAGTGAAATGACAGTCTCTTCAATAGATGGTGCTGTGAAAACTAGATATTTACAAGCAGAAAAATGAAATAAGAACTTCATCTCACACCATATATCAAAAAAATTCAAAATAAATACTTAAATATAATCCATGAAATTTCAAAACTACTAGACAGAAACATAGGGACGAACTCTATGGCATTGGTCTAGGCAAAGATTTTTTTCATATGACCCGAAAAGCAAAGGCTAGAAAAGAAAAAGTATACAAGTGAGATTACATTACACTTTTAAAAGCTTCTTCAAAGTCAACAATCAACAAAGTGAAGATACAACCTACTAAATGGGAAAAAATATTTTCAAACCATCATCTGATAAGTAGTTAATATCTAAAATATGTGAGGAACTCAAATAATAGTAAGAGAACAATGTGATTTTATAAAATGAGACATTTATCACAAGAATACATAAAAATGGACAACAGGTATATGAAGAAAGTACTCAGCATCACTAATTATCAGAGAAATGCAAATTAAAACCACAACAGGATGGCTATTGAAAATGGCTATTATCGAAAAGACAATAGATAACAAGTGTTGGCAAGGATGTGGAGAAAAGGGAACCATAGTACACTGTTATATGAATATATGAATATGAATATGAAATATGAAAAGGGAACCATAATACACTGTTATATGAATATAAATTAGTACAGCCATTATGTAAAACTGTATGTAGGTACCTCAAAAAATAATCAAATAATCCCCTTCCTGGGTATATATCCAAAGATAAAAAATCAGTATGTCAAGGAGATATCTGTACACCCATGTTTATTACAGTGCTATTCACAATGGCAACGATATGGAATCATACTAAATATCCATCAATAGATGAATAAAGAAAATGTTATATATATTACATATATTATATATATATATATATATATATATGTATTAGTCTGTTCTAATGGTGCTATGAAGAACTACCTGAGACTTGGTAATTTATAAAGGAAAGAGGTTTAATTGACTCACAGTTCCACATGGCTTGTGAGGCCTCAGGAAACTTACAATCATGATGGAAGGCACCTGTTCACAGTGGGGCAGGAGAGAGAATGAGTGAATGCTGAGTGAAGGGAGAAGCCCCTTATGAAACCATCAGATCTCATGAGAACTCACTCACTATCACGAGAACAGCATGGAAGGCAACCACCCCCATGATTCAATTACCTCACACCAGGTTCCTTCCACAACATGTGGGGATTATGGGATTACAATTCAAGATGAGATTTCAGTGGGAACACAAAACTAAACCATATTCATTCCACCCATGGCCCCTCTGAAATCTCATGTCCTCACAATTCAAAACACAATCATGCCCTTCCAACAGTTCCCCAAAGTCTTAACACATTCCAACATTAACTCAAAAGTCCAAGTCCAAAGTCTCATCCAAGACAAGGCAAGTCTCTTCCACCTATGGGCCAGTAAAATCAAACACAAGTTAGTTCCTTCCAAGATACAATGAGGATACAGGCATTGGGTAAATACACCCATTTCAAGTGGGAGAAATTGGCCAAAACAAAGCAGCTACAGGCCTCGCGCAAGTCCAAAATTCAGCAGGGCAGCCAAATCTTAAAGCTCCAAAATGAGCTCCTTTGACTTCATATCTCACATCTGGGTTAGGCTGCTACAATAGGTGGGCACCCATGGCTTTGTGCAGCTCCACCCCTGCGGCTTTGCAGGATATAGCCCCACTCCTGGCTGCTTCTACAGGTTGGTGTTGAGTCTCCGGCTTTCCCAGGTGCACAGTGGAAGCTGTCAATGGATCTACCATTCTGGGGTCTGCGGGACAGTGGTCCTCTTGTCACAGTTCCACGAGGCAATGCCCCAGTGAGGACTGTGTCAGGACTCCAACCCCACATTTCTCTTCCACACTGCTCTAGAAAAGGTTCTCCATGAGGGCCCTGACCCTGCAGCAAACTTCTGCCTCAACATCCAGGCATTCCCATACATCCTCTGTAATCTAGGCAGAGTTTCCATATCTCAGTTCTTGACTTCTGTGTATCTGCAGGCTCAACACCACATGGAAGCTGCCAAGGCATGGGGCTTGTACTCTCTGGAGCCACGGCCTGAGTTGTACCTCGGCCCCTTTAGCCATGGCTAGAGCCCAAGTCCCTAGGCTGCACACAGCAGAGAGGCCCAGGGCCCAGCACACAAAACCATATTTTCCTCCTAGGTTTTCAGGCCTGTGATGGGAGAGGCTGACATGAAAGTCTCTGACACGTCCCGGAGACATTTTTCCCTTTGTCTTTCAGATTTGCATCTGGATCCTCATTACTTATAAAAATTTCTGCAGCTGGCTTGAATTTCACCCCAGAAAATGGGTTTTTTCTTTTCTATCACGTTGTCAGGCTGCAAATTTTCCAATCTTTTATGCTCTGCTTCCTCTTGGATGATTTGCTGCTTAGAAATTTCTTCTTCCAGATACCCTAAATCATCTCTCTCAAGTTAAAATTTCCACTGATCTCTAGGGCACAGGCGAAATGCTGCCAGTCTCTTTGCTAAAGCATAGCAAGAGTCACCTTTACTCCAGTTCCCAAGAAGTTTCTCATCTCCATCTGAGACCACCTCAGCCTGGACTTCATTATCCATATCACTATCAGCATTTTAGTCAAACCCATTCAACAAGTCTCTAGGAAGTTCCAAACCTTTCCACATCTTCCTGTCTTCTGAGCCCTCCAAGTTTCTAAGAAGTTCCAAACTTTCCCACATTTTCCGGTCTTCTTCTGAACCCTTCAAACTGCTCCAACCTCTCCCTGTTGCCCAGTTCCAAAGTTGCTTCTAAATTTTCAGGTAACTTTATAGCAGCACCCCACTCTCTGCAGTACCAGTTTACTCTATTAGTCTGTTCTCACACTGCTAAGAAGAAATACCTGAGAGTGGGTAATTAATAAAGGAAAGAGTTTTAATTGACTCACAGTTCCACATGGCTTCAAAGGCCTCAAAAAACTTACAATTATGGCAGAAGGCACCTCTTCACAGTGTGGCAGGAGAATGAGTGAATGCTGAGCGAAGGGGGAAGCCTCTTATGAAACCATCAGATCTCATGAGAACTCACTGTGATGAGAACAGCATGGGGTCAAACCACCCCCTTGATTCAATTACCTCCCAACAGGCCCCTCCCTTGACACATGGGGATTATGGGAATACAATTCAAGATGAGATTTGGGTGGGGACACAAAACTGAACCATATCAACATACAAAATGGAATACTATTCAGCTTTAGAAGAGAAGTCCTGTCATTTGCAACTGACAGCAACAATATCAATGAACCTGGAGGACATTGTGTTAAGTAAAATAAACCAGACCAAAGAAAAAGTCCAATACCAAATTATCTCATATACAGAATATAAAAAGAGTATAAAAAGCAAAAGTCATAGAAACAGAGAGTGAAATAGTGATTGATTACCAAAGGCTAGGGGGAGGAGAGAGAATTGGGGAGTTGTTGGCAAAAGGACACAAAATTTCAGTTAGGAGGAATAAGTTTAGGAGATTTATTGCACATAATGGTGACTACAGTTACTAACAATATATTGTATATTTGAAAATTGCTAAAATAGTAGAATTTGAGTGTTCTCACCACAAAAACTAAGTATGTGAGGAAATGCATAATTTAAATGGCTTGATTTAGCCATTTTACACTGTGTACATATATCAAAACATGTTATAAACCATAAATATATATATAAAATTTACTTATGAATTTAAGTAAATATATATCCTCCAAAAAAGAAACAAAGAAAACAAATTTACAAGAAAAAACAAACACCATTATCCCCAGTAACACCATTAACTCTTAGGAACAAACACCATTTAACGCTATTAAAAAGTGGGCAAAGGAAATGAACAGACACTTTTCAAAAGAAGACACATGGCTGGGCGTGGTGGCTCACGCCTGTAATCCCAGCACTTTGGGAGCCTGAGGCAGGCGGATCACCTGAGGTCGGGAGTTCGAGACCAGCCTGACCAATATGGAGAAACCCCGTCTCTACTAAAAATACAAAATTAGCCAGGCATGGTGACACATGCCTGTAATCCCAACTACTTGGGAGGCTGAGGCAGGAAAATCACTTGAACCTGGGAGGCGGAGGTTGCAGTGAGCCGAGATCACGCCATTGCACTTCAGTCTGGGCAACAAGAGCAAAACTCCGTCTCAAAAATAAAAATAAAAAATAAAAGAAGACATAAGTGAAGCCTACAATCTCGTGAAAAAAAGCTCAACATCACTGTTCAATAGAGAAATGCAAATCAAAACCACAACGAGATACCATCTCATACCAGTCAGAATGGCTATTATTAAAAAGTCAAAAAATAACAGATGCTGGCAAGGTTGTGGAGAAGAAGGAACGCTTTGTTAGTGGGAGTGTAAATTAGTTCAACCATTTTGGAAGACAGTGTGGCAATTCCTCAAAGACAGAAAGAATTACCATTCAACCCAACAATCTCTTTATTGACTACATATGCAAAGGAATATAAATAATTCTATTATAAAGACACACGCATGCATATGTTCACTGCAGCACGATTCACAGTAGCAAAGACATGGAATCAACCTAAATACTTATCAATGACAGACTGGATAAAGAAATTGTGGTACATATATACCATGGAATACTATGCAGCCATAGAAAATAATGAGATCAAGTCCTTTGCAGGAACATGTTTGGAGCTAGAGTCTGTTACCCTTAGCAAACTCATGCAGGAACAGAAAGCCAAATACCACATGTTCTCACTTATAATTGGGGGTTAAATGATGAGAACACATGGATACAGGGTGGGGAGCTACACACATCGGGGACTACCAGAGGGCGGAGTGTGGGAGGGGGAAGAAGATCAGGAAAAATAACCAATGCATACTAGGCTTAATACCCAGGTGATAAAATAATCTATACAACAAACCCTCATGACACACTTTTACCTATGTTACAAACCTGCACATCCTGCACATGTACCTATGAACTTAAAAGTTAAAAAATAAAAAATAAAGAAATAAAACATTAGCATTAATATGGAAGGTTAGGCAAGCTTGAAAGTTTTCTGAGTTCAAAGGGACGTCACAAGTAGAGTCACTTCACCACTGAGAGAGCCTGTGAATTATTCTTACCTGTGTTTTCTCAGAGCCAGACAATTAATGGCAAGAGACTGGACTATGACTCTTTACACAGGAGCACAGTCATACATTTGTTTTGGAATTAGACCATTTTACTTGTATTTACCAAGCAAAGGACATTCTATGCTGTATCCTCAAGGTCATTTAAAACTGAACACTACCTATTCCATGACTAATCTTTCTTTTTTGGGATGAAAGATGGAACCATTGCTAGAAGGTGGTGGAGTTTCCTTGGGTAAGCAACTGTCAACTCCTAATGATAGGATTTGAGAACCTGCCTTTCCAATGGAAAAAGTGAAAATTTCACTCAGGATCCACTACAAGATGACAAAGGGTAGAGGTGTTATAATATCTATAATATGTTTAAAATACTTCTAAGTACATATGCAATATATACAATATATATAATTCTATATATGATATTAATTGTGCATTACTTAAAAGATTTAGTTCAAGCTAACTTAGGTTCAAATTATATCATACTTAAGAACTATGCACAGTCTAGGCATGGTCAGCTGGTGCTCCAATGAGTAGACTACATTCAAGGGGCAGCTACTTAAATTGCCTCTGTTTGTTGTATCTTGATCAACCACCTAGACTTTGCTAACTAACATATTAAATGTCACAAATGAATTTTATTTATGTAATAGTAGCATGTTGACTAGAATAATGACTATTGTTAATAGACTCATGGGGGAAATGAAAAGTGATTAAGATTTATGGACTGGTTGAATTTAGTGTAGGAGATTTGCTTACCCCTGCACAAAGAGGCCAATAGACTTTTTCATTTAAAATGGAGCTCAATGCTTGATCTCTATATAGTTATGTGCCCCACTACTAATTTAAGAATATGATTCTTAAAGTTGTCCTTACATTAGAAGTACTTGAAATGCTTTTAGAAACTACTATTGTCAAAGACACACCTCAGCACAATTAAATCAGAATTCTTTGGAAGGATTCCAGGTGTCACTGGTTTTTAAACTTCTTTGGTGATTGCAATGTGTAACCAAGAACCACTAATCTGAGAGGACGTGTGATCTTAACTATGATAAGGATTGCAGATTCCGGCCTTTGCAATGGTTTTGGGTCTGTCTAGAGTGACCTTTTCATGAAAGGAGATAGTTGGCTCACCTAATCAGACTGAAAGCTGGACTTCATGGAACACACAGAATGGGTTGTATAAACTATTCTTTGCCTGCCTGATAATCAGTTTTTGATGTATCTGTCTACACATGTAGTAGCATTTAAGACTGAATTTACCCTGACAGAGAAGTTTTTTGAGGAAGCAACGACCCTTAGTCATCTCCAACTTTAGAGCAGCATAGTCTATCAAAAATAAACTAAGGATTACACAAGACCAAATTGGCCTGTTACATATCATTGGTTGCTGGGGAGTATTATCTGTTGCCCCTTTAACCATGGGCTGTTTTGCATAAGATAGTCAATATTTTGGAGTACTAAATCCTCGACAGAAACTTAATTACCATATTTATTAAGAGTAGAGACATTCAATAATAAGTAATTTGTCTTTGATCAGCAAGGCAAAATTGTCCTAAATAGAGAAATATTTACTTTGTAGTAATCCACCACAAAAGAGAAAGTATGCCCCTTATTATCTTTGTAACTAAATTTAGCACTTGAATTTAGATCTTGAGCTTTTATTTGAACTTAGTGGTCAAAAATTTAATCTTTGAAATTGAAGGTAAATTTAGTAAATTCTGGTTTGAACTTCTACTTCTTTAAGTCAAGACTTTCTTAGTGAAGGAATTCCCCCATTCTCCCTTTCTTTCTATTTGCCCTAGAGGTTTTTTATGGTTCAGGGAGATTTATAAATAACCTAGTACTTGGGAATATATGTAATTTATGCATAACTTAACAATGAAACAAACAAAAACTGGTTTTGGCTGAGATGTATAATCTTATTTGATCTTTTTTGATATCTATCCACTGCCTCTGTGACTCAATGTCCATATGCCCATTATTCTGTGGTGCCCAGTTTATTGTGGATCAATGTGTCTTCATTTTCCTATAATTCTGAGATGTCTCCAAGTCTCCCGTCCAGTTTTAGCCATTTCTATATCTTTCTGAAGGGTGTAGGCCACTTTAGGATGCTCCCACAACTACCACATTGAGGTACATGCACTCACAATTTATTACTATAAAATTCAGGTGACAAAATGGCCTTGTGACTTCTCCAGGGGTCTTTCACTAACTCTTCTTTCAGTTTGGGTTCCACTAAATTATTTCTGGATTTTTTATCGTACAACAAGCTGTAGGATAGGCCTGGGACATTTCATCCACAACTTAACTTCCTTGATTATCTTTGTTCATTATTTTGCTTTCCCTAAAACAAATACATGGGTTCTTTGTCAGGACAGGGTCAGAAACCTTTTGAGTTGGGTGCAGATGGCACACAATCAAAGTGTGCCTCTTTCAAGGCTGATTTTATTGGAATGCTAGGCTTTCACAATCTTTGCGTGTTCTATGAGCTTTAAAAAAATCTACCCAGAAACTCACTTGAGTTCTTTATTCTTAGGTGAATTAGCCCTTCCTTGACTCAAGTAATAACCACTGACCCAATGGGTAGAGGGCCCCAGATTTTGTTTTTAATGATAGAAAGAAAAACCTTGGTCATTATCAAAATATTATCTTTTGCTACACTTGTAGCAAAAACTTGTGGCTAATTGAATGGCTGGACTTGGAATAACATAAGCTATTAGCTTATGTTTAAAGTACTTTCTTGTGAGAAAACTGAGGCTTTGACATGTTAAATTACTTGACTGAGAACCCATTGCTAATTAATAGCAACTCTGGGAACAAAAACAAAAACACAGTATTTTTGTACTGCTGGAACCTCAAGAACTTAGACATGAGAAATGGAAAGTCACTAGCTCAATATCAATGATTCACAAACATGGCTGTGTGTTAGAATCAACCACAGAGCTACTGAAAAATATAATGACGCTCCCACAGAAAGTATGCAGATTCAGCAGGGTAAGGTGTGGTCCATGCCTCTATATTTAACAATAATGTCCACACATAATTTCTATGCTTTATAAAATAAACAAAGCTGAAAAGCATGTGTAATACACATGCAATCTACCTCAAATGTTACTATCCTTGGTCGTCTTTTCATCAGCTCTTTGCTGGTTTCCTGAACATGGATGGTAGCCAAGGGAGGCATTAGCTCTGATATATGCACAGTTTGCGGCAATGATTTTAACACTTTGTGTTCTTCAAAATCCTCTAGGATACTTGTTTTTTTTTTTTCAAACCTGTTAGGACTTTCATCAAAAATTAAAGAACAAGTGTTGGCAAGGATGTGGAGAAAAGGGAACATCCGTACATTGTCAGTGGGAAGGCAAATTGATGCAGCAACTATGGAAGACAGTAAGGAGGTTCCTCAAACAAAAAAATTAAAGATAGGACTATTATACAATCCAGCAATCCCACTCCTGGATAGAAATCAAGTGCTCAACATCATTAATAAGTTATTGGAAACTGTGACCTCTAGAAAACTGAGGTATAATTAAATAGGATACTTCTTAAAAATGTAATTACAATGTGCCATTTTGAAGTTGCATGGAGTGCCTTATAGACATTTTAGAATGGATAATTAACAAATGGTTGTATACTAGAATTTGATCTAAGGCTTACTTTTATTATGATGTGGAAGTAAGGATTGGGACCCTACTTAACCTTTACTGACTTCAAACCTTTTGGCTTTTTTCATGTATCTACCAAGAAAAAGTTAATAGGTGAGTATGACCAAGTTAATATGGATCATAGGGCTTATTTATCCAGCATTTGCCTCCAATAGTTGCACTTCTCTTTTTTGGAGGCTGAAAACCATCTATCTCCTGGCTTTGGAACATAACCTGGTAGTGAGTAGGAAGTCAGTATACTTGTCTACTGGGGGATTTTCCATGATGACCTGTAAAAACATTTCCCAAAATATTTTTGAGTTTGTTCCTGGAAGTACAAACTGTCTTCCAAACTTGCAAAATGAGCTGTGATGTTTGCTCAGTGGAGATTTTTTAAATCACTGAATTTGCTGATTGATAAATGTCTGTTTGGAGAACAGAGAATGTCTGCCAACCACAATCTGCCTCTCAATAATTCTCAGAGAACACAGATGGCAGGCAAGTTTGGACCTCAAAAGCTCTGGAAACCCAGGGGTTTCTGTTGAGTTTAATTACTTTGCAGGTAAGACAGAGGACAGATGTATAATACCACTTCCAGCAACAGAGTGAACTTCAGTATCAGCTCAAACCATTACTTCTTGGCTCCTTTTATAAATCCCCTTGAATACAGAGACAGGAGGCCAAAAATCTGTGTGGTGAGTGTACTTCCAGACAAGGCAGGTGAGAACCATTAGGAGAAATGCCCCTATCTGGACAATTATTAGGGCAGCCTCATTACCAATGAATTGACATCAGTGGGAGGAAAACCTGAGAGAGGAGGAAGAATAATAATGATATAAATAAAACGGAGGAAGCACTGGAAACTAAAACTGCAAAATTAAAGGTGATCCTGGAAGGAAACTAAGGAAATCCTATTTCAGCTAAGAACAACGATTTGCTTTATTCTCTGCTCCAGATCCAAAGAAGCTTAAAAATATTAGAAAAGTTAGACACATAAGAAGTGATACCTACAAAGCACCAAAATAAACAAAACAATAAGCCTTTTTAATGAAGGAAAACAACTTCCACTTTGTGACAGGGGCTGATGTCTCCAATACTGAGTTTATTCATTGGGATAGAGGCACTGATTGCAGAAAGTTTCTACCGAATGTCAAAAGCCTGTAAGGGGTAACCCTACAAGTCGACATCAACCATGGAAGAGACCCCCAACTCTTTCAGAGCTGAGACCTCAAATTACTGGAGGAGGAATTGACTCACATCCTGAATCACAGGGAAAATAAAGGTCTTAAATGGGAATTAGCATAACTTATCATTTCCAGCACACCTATCTGACTACCATTTCTTCAAAACGTAATAGGACAGTAGTTCTCAAAGTGTGATCCTTGGAATAGCAGCAGCAACATCAACTGGAAACTTGTTAGATACAAGCAGTTTCAGGCTCCATCCTAGACCTACTTATTCAGAAACTCTGGGTAGAGGCCCAGAAATCTGTATCTCTGTGTGTACAGTGTGTGTGTGTGTGTGTGTGGACATATATATGTCAAAAATAAAGACCCAACACTGGCATGTTTCTAATTTAAAAATTAATTTGGATTTTACTAGTTTTTTTTTAACTAATGAACTGTTTTTCTGTTCCATCACAACACAGGATATCACATTACATTTGGTCTTCATGTCTCCTTGGTCTCCTCTGAATTGTGATAGTTTCTTAGACTTTCCTTGTTTTTTTAACCTTCACACTTTTGAGTCAATTATTTTGTAGTCTGTCCTTCAATTTTTATTCTTCTGATGTTTTACTCATGATTATATTGTGTTATAGGTGTTTGAAATGAATACCATAGAGATGAAATTCCATTCTAATGATATTATATTAGTATGTACATGCTATCAGTATGACTTATCACTGGTTATTTCAACCTTGATCATCTAACTAAATAAGTGTTTGCCAGGTATCTCCACTGTGAATTTACTTGATTTCTCACTGTTATCCTTTTCTTTGGAACCAAGTCACTAAGTCCAGCCCACTCTCTTGGGGAGTGGGAAGAATTTAGTTCCACCACCTGGGAGGTCTATGTATAAAATATTTGAAATTCTTCTGGAAGGAATATTTATCACCCACATTTTATTTATTTACTTACTGACTCATTCAATCAATCATTTTTTATATCTGAATAGACTCAGGTATACTTATTTTACACTGGAGATTTTCTATTTATCTAGAAATTTTTTTTGAGTTGACTTGGGTGTCAGAGGTATGAGGTACATTTCAAGGTATGTTTTTTGTTTTTTTGAACAATTTAATTTTTGACTATATATTATATATATTTAAGGTGTACAATTTGATGTTTTAATATATATTATGAAATGATCACTATATTAGGGCTAATTAACATATTTATCACTTCTACATAGTTAACATTTTTTAATCCTTTGACTAATGTCATCCCATTTCCCTCTTCCCCCAGCTCATAGCAACCTCCATTTTACTTTCTGCATCTGAGTTTGACTACTTTAGATTCCAATATACATGATATCATGTAGCATTTCTCTTTCTGTATCTTTCTTATTTCACTTAGTGTAATGTCCTCCAGGTTCATTCATGTTTTCATAAATGGCAGGATTTTTGCTTTTGTTGTCTGTGCTGGTGTTATATCCAGAAAATTATTGCCAAGACCAATGTCAATGAAGTCTTTCCCAATATTTTCTTCTAGGTGTTTTATACATCTTGTTTTATGTTTAAGTCTTTAATCCATATTGAGTTGACTTTTGCGTATGGTGAAACAAATGTCTAATTTTATATTTTTCCCATATGGATATTCAGTTTTCCCAACACCTTTTGTTGAAGAGACTGTCTCTTTCCTTATGGTATATTCTTTGCATCCTATAGAAGGTCAATCAACAAATATGTGGGGGTTCTCTATTCTATTTTGTCTATATATCTGTTTTTATGCCACTATCATAATTTTTATTACCATAGCCTTGTAATATAATTTGAAGTTAGGAAGTGTCAGGCCTCCAGCTTGGTTCTTGCTCAAGATTGCCTTGGCTATTGGGGTCTTTTGTTGCTCCCTATGAATTTTAGAATTGTTTCTTTTCTATTTCTGTAAATAATCTCATTGGGATTTTATTTTTAGAGACAAGGTCTTGCTAATTTTCCCAGGCTAAACTCAAACTCCTGGGCTCAAGTAGCTGGAATTACAGATGCACAAATGTTTTAGGCTATCATTGGGATTTTGATAGGGATTGCATTGATTTTTAGATCACCTTAGGCAATATGGATATTTTGTTAATATTTCTAATGTATGAACATAGATATCTTTCTATTATTTGTGTCTCTTGAAACTTGCTTCAGCAATGTTGTGTCATTTTCAGTGTACAAGTCTTCCACCTCTTTGGTGAATTCTCAAGTAGTATTTTTTTGTGGGGGATTTTTTTTTCTCAACTTCCATTTTAAAAAAATTTTTTTAAGAGATGGTGGTCATGCTATGTTGCCCATTCTAGTCTTGAACTCCTGGGCTCAAGTAATCCTCCCGCCTCGGCCTTCCAAAATGCTAGGACTATAGTCGTGAACCATCACACCAGGCCCTCAATTTCCATTTTAAATAGTTTATTATCAGTGTATGGAAACACCACTGATGCTTGTATTTTGATTTAGTATCCTGCAACTTTATTGAATTTATTAGGTCTAACAATTTTTTTTTTTTGGTGGTGTCTTTAGTATTTTCTATGCATCTGCTCATGTCATCTGCAAACAGAACTAATTTTACTGATTTGGATTTTTTTTTAATTTCTTTTTCCTGCCTAATTCCTCTGCCTAGGACTTCTAGTATTTATTATGTTTGAAGATCAGTAGTGAGAGTGAGCATTTATTTCTTGTTCCAGATTTTAGCAAAAAAGCTTTCAGTTTTTCCCTATTGATTATGATGCTATATGTGGGTTTTTCTTATATGACCTTTACTGTTTTTATGTAAGTTTCTTTTATACTTATTTTGTTGAGAGGTTCTTTTTTTAATGAATGTAAAATTTGCCTGGTGCTTTGTATGCATCTATTAAGATGTTCCTGTGGTTTTCATTCTGTTAATGTGGTGTGTCACATTGATTTGCTTTTATTTGTTAAACCATCCCTTTATCCCAGGAATAAATTTCACTTGATCATTGTGTATTATCCTTTTAATGTGCTGTTGAATTTAGTTTGCTAGGAGTTTTTTAGGGATTTTCACATCTATGTTTATCACGGATATTGGCTTGTAGTTTTCTTTTCTTTTGTTGTAATTGCCTGGCTTAGGAACTGAGGTGATACTACACTATAAAATGAGTTTCAAAGTGCTCCCTCTCTTATTTTTGGAAAAGTTTAAGAAAGAGTGGTATTACTTTTTCTTTCAATGGTAAAATTTACTTGTGAAGTAAATTTACTTGTGATTCTGTCTCCTTGCTTTTTACTGCTCTCTTCTTGTTTTCTATTTCTCCTTAATTCAGTCTCATTAGGCTTAAGATTCATTTTTTTTACACATGGACATTAATTATTACTGCATCATTTGCTGAAAATGTCTATCTTTCTCCATTGGATTGCCTTCGTGCCTTTGTGAAAATCAGTTGACTGTATTTGTTTAGGTCTATTTCTAAGTTCTCTATTCTATTTACCTATGTATCTATTATTTAACCAATACCACACTATCTTGATTACTGTAGCTTTATGCTAACTCTTGAATCTGGATAATGTGAGTCATCCAACTTTGTTCTCTCATTTTTCAGATTTTTTTTATTTTAGCACCTTCATCATGCCACATTCATTTTAGAATAAGCTTGTCAATATCCATAAACATTCAGCTTTTCAAATTCTATAAACAATATAGAGTGTTGTTTGAAATAACATTGATTCTGAAACTAGGGAAAATTGACATTTTTACATCAGTGAATCTTGCAATGCATGAACAAGGGTATATTTCTCTATGTATTTAGAATTTCTTTGATTTCTTTCATCAGTGTTTTGTAGTTTTCTACATAAAAATCCTGAATATAATTTACTAGACTTATATTGAAGTACTTCATTTTATCATACAATTGTGAATCGTATAATTAGATTTAATTTAAATTTCAGTGTTATTTGCTGCGTTATACAAATACAATTTATTTTGTATTAACCTTACATGATTTATAGTGACCTTGCATCAAGTGACCTTGCCAAAGTCACTTGTCAGTTCTTAGAGTTTTGCTGTAGACTCTTTGGGATTTTGACGTTCACATTATCTGAAAATAAGGACAGTTTTATTTCTTTCTTTCCAATCTAGATCTCATTTATTTTATTTTTCTTGCCCTATTATTCTAGGTAGTACTTCCAATAAAATGTTGAATAGCGAGGGTCAGAAAAGACAGTTTTGCCTTATATCTGATCTTAGTGTGAAAGCATTCAGTCTACCCTCTGGGGTATTGTTAGCTCTAGGTTTTACTTCATTTTATAATTTTGTATCTCCTATTAGGTTAAGGAAGCTCCCTTATATAACTCGTTCTTGAGGATTTTTACTATGAATGGATATGGCATATTGTCAAATAATTTTCTGCATCTGTTGATATGATTATATGGGTTTTATATTTAATGGGCTAATATGCTGAAATAAATTAATTAATTTTTGTATGTTAAAATGTTCTTGAATTTCTGTGATGAACCCCACATGGTATTATCATTTCATATGTTACTGGATTTAATTTGCAGATATTTTATTCTGATTCTTGCATCTATGTTAGAGATATTGGTAGGTAGTTGGTGCTTTTAATGTATTTTTATGCTTTTGGTCTCAGGATACTACTGGCCTTATAAAATGAATTGAGAAGTATTATCTTCCCTCTTATTTTCTGAAATAGATTGTATAGAAATGGTATAGTTTATTTTTTAAACTGTTGGTAATAATATTACAGTAAAACCATTTGAGACTTCAGTTTCCTTTCTTGGAAAGGTTTTAACTACAATTTTAAAAAATAGATTTAGGGCTATTCAAGTTACCTATTTATTTTGAGTGATTTTTGATACTTTGCGTTTTTCATGATTTTGGTCTATATAATGGCATACAGTTGCAAATAGCATTTCCTTACTATTACTTTAATGTTAGAGGAATCAGTATTTGTCCCCTTTTTAAGATTTCTGATATTGTTTATTTATGTTTTACATTATTCATTTATTTATTTATTTTCTGTAGAGATAAAGTCTATGTTGTGCAGGCTGGTTTTGAACTCCTGAGCTCAAGCGATCCTCCCTCCTTGGCCTCCCAAAGAGCTGAGATTACAGACGTGAGTCACCACACATGGCCACCTCTTTTACTCTTGATTAATATAGGTCAAGTTTTATTTTTATTTTCATGTTTTCAAATAATTCACTTTAGTTATTATTCATCTTTTCTCTATTGATTTCTTCTCTAATTTTTGTTACTTCTGGTTCACTTTGCTTTGCTTTGCTAGTTGGCTAAGATGAAAACTTGCAATCTGCATTTAAACAAACCTCTAATGTTTGCAAACTTTTAGAATGGATGGATTACATGATCAACGTCCTGCTTTTCTGTTATGTGGTCCCCTGAAGATTGATCAAGCCCCCAAACTTTATTTCACAATGCTGTTATTTTAGTAATCATGGATGACAGGACCTCCTTCTACTTTTACACAATGCCACTTTACACACATGCCCTAAACCAAATATACACAGGATATTCCAATAAAATGTTAAGCTTTTGGTGGAGGCGGAGCAAGGTGGCTGAATAGAAGCTTTCACTGATCGTCCTCCCTGCAGGAACACCAAATTTAACAACTACCTACACACAAAAAAAACCCTTCATAAAAAAACAAAAATTATGTGTGCAATCACTGTACCTGGTTTTAACCTTATATTGCTGAAAGATGCTGTGAAGAAGGTAGGAAAGACAGTCTTGAATTACTATCACCAGCCCTCCTCCATCTTCTGGCAACAGCCTCATGGCATGGAGAGAGAACCCATGCACTTGAGGAACGGAGAGCACAGTGATTGTGGGGAAATTACCCATCCTAATGGTCAGAACTTGAGTTTCAGGAAGCATTGCCACTGCAGGATAAAGCACTCTGTAAACCTAAATAAACTAGAAAAGCAGTCTATGCCATAAGGGCCACAACTACTAGATAGACCCAGGGGCTGTGCTGGGCTTGGGGCCAGTGAACCTGGGGGGCATGCGACCTAGTGAGACACCAGCCAGGGCAGCTAAGGGAGTGTTTGTGCCACCCCCGCCTTAACCCCATGCAACACAGCTTGCAGCTGTAAAAGAGACTCCTTCCCTCTGCTTGAGAAAAGGATAAGGGAGAGTAAAGAGGATTTTGTCTTTCAACTTGGATAGCAGCTCAGCTACAGTAGGAATGGGCAGAAGTGTGAGGCACCCATTCCAGGTCCTAGCTCCTGCGTGACATTTACAGACAGATGCTGGGCCAGAAGGAAAACTGCTGCCTTGAAGGCAAGGACTCAGTTATGAAAGGATTCATCGCCTGCTCTCTAAAGGGCCCTTGGGCCCTAAATAATTAGCAGCAGTACCAAGGCAGTACTCCCTGTGGGCCTCTGAGGAGACTCAGAGCTGTGCTGGCTTCAGGTGTGATCCACCACATTCCTAGTTGTGATGGATACAAGAAAAGTCTCCTTCTGCTTGAGAAAAGCAGAGAGAAGATTACCTGATTCCAGGATGTGGTCCTTGGACAGCATTTCTGGACCTGCCTGGGCCAGAAGGGAGCCCACTGCCCTGAAGGATGACCATTCACCACAAGCTGACTGAAGAACCTTGGACCTTAAGTGAACATCAGCAGTAGCCCAGCAGTACACCCTGTGAGCCTATGCTAGTAGTAGCACTGAGGAGAGACTCCTCTGCCTGTGAAAAGGAAAGGGAAGGGTGAAAGACTTTGAGCTGTGGTTTGAGTGCCAGCTTGGCAGCAATGAAAAAGAGAACCAGATAGATTTCTAAGGTTAGCAGTACCAGGCCCTGGCTCCAGGACAGCATCTCTGGAACACCTGTGGCCCGAGGGAACTTGCCAAACTAAAGGGAAGGGCACAAGCCTGGCTGGCTTAATCACCTGCAAATTGCAGAGTGTTGGGGCTTTCAGTGAACATAGGCAGTAGCAAGATGGTGGTTACAGCAGAGCTTGGGTGAGATGTGGCGCTTTGCTGGCTTCAGGTCTGACCCAGTGCAGTCCTAGTGGTCATGGCCATAGGAGTTCTTTTTCACTGCTTCCCCAGCTGCAAGTATCTCGGCACAGAGAGAGAGACTCCATTTGCGAGAAAGTTAGGGAAGAGAAGAAGAGTTTCTGCTAGGAAATCCAGATAATTATTCCATATCTTATCCAAGATTAACAAGGCGGTACCTCTATGCATCTGAAAGAGTCACAGTGTTACTGGGCTAGGGGTCCCCCTGAATGCAGGTACAGCTGCAATGACCGAACACTTAGATCACAACACCTAAGTCCGTTTAAATACATGGAAAGGCTTTCCAAGAAGGATAGGTAAAAACAAGCCAAGACTGCAAAGATTAAAATAAATTCCTAACTCTTCTATATCCAGACACTGACAAACATCTACAAGCACCAAGATTATCCAAGAAATTATGACCTCAACAAACAAACTTAATAAGGCACCAGGAGGCAATCCTAGAGAAACAGAGATATGTAACATTTCAGATAGAGAATTCAAAATAGTTGTTTTGAGGAAACTCAAAGAAACTCAAGACAACACAGAAAAGGAATTCAGGATTCTATCAGATAAATGTAACAAAGATTAAAATGATTAAAAGAAATCAAGTAGAAATTCCGGAGCTGAAAACTGCAATTGGTATATTGAAGAATACATCAGAATCTCTTAATAGTAGAATTGACCAAGCAGAAGAAAGAATTAGTGAGCTTTAAGACAGGCTATTTGAAAATACACAGTCAGTGGAGACAGAAGAAGAAAAGAAAAAAAAAAAAGAAGCACCCCTATGAGGTCTAGAAAATAGCCTCAAAAGGGCAAATCTAAGAGTTATTGGCCTTAAAGAGCAGGTAGAGAGAAAAATAGAGTAGAATGTTTATTCAAAATGATAATAGAGAATTTCCCAAACCTAGAGAAAGATATCGATATTCAAGTACAATAAGGTTACAAAACACCAAGCTGATTTAACCCAAAGAAGACGACCTTAAGGCACTTAATAATCAAATTGCCAAAGATCAAGGATAAGGAAATAATTCTAAAAGCAGCAAGAGACCAAACCTATGACTCTGGCATTCCTGAAAGAGACAAAGAGAGAGCAAGCAAGCAACTTGGAAAACATATATAAAATTATTGTCCATGAAAATTTTCCCAAGCTTCCTAGAGAGGTCAGTATGCAAATTAAGAAAATTCAAAGAACCCCTGTGAGATACAATACAAGACGACCATCCAAAAGACACATAGTCATTAGATTATCCAAAGTTAATGCAAAAGAAGAAATTATGAAGGAAACTAGAGAAGGGGCAGATTATGTACAAAAAAATTTCCATCAGGCTAATAGCGGGCCTTTCAGAAGAAACCTAACAAGCCAGGAGAGATTGGAGGCCTATATTCTGCACCCTTAAATGAAAAACATTGTATTCAATAATTTAATATCCAGCCAAACTAAGCTCCATAAGCAACAAGAAACAAAATCCTTTTTAGACAAGATAATGATAAGGGAATTTGTTACCAGCAGACAGCCTTACAACAGGTCCTTAAGGGAGTGCTAAACATGGAAATTAAAGACCTGTATCCACCACCACAAACAAACAAAAAAAAATTTAAAGCAACTATACTACAAGCCTATATAACAACCAACTAACAACATGATGACAGGATCAGATCCTCACATATCAATATTAACCTTGAATGTAAATGGGCTAAATGCCCCATGTAAGAGACACATAGTGGAAAGTTGAAAAAATATGCAAAACACAACTATATACTGTCTTCAAGAGACCCATCTCATGTGTAACCACACCCGTAGTCTCAAAGTAAAGGGATGAAGAAAGACCTTTGAAGCAAACAGCAAATACACAAAAAAAGGAGAGGTTGCTATTTTTATTGCAGACAAAACAGACTTTAAACCAATAATCATCAAAAAGAGAAGCAAAGGAATTATATAATGATAAAGGGTTCAATTCAACAAGAAGACATAACTATCTTAAAAATATATACACTCAACAGTGGAGCACCCAGCTTCATAAAACATTCTTGGAGACAAATGAAGAGACACAAATTATTACACAATAATAGTGGAAAACCTCACAACCCCACTAACAGTGTTAGACAGATCATTGAAACAGAAATCTGGTAGTAATCCTAGCAAAAATATTCCAAAAACTCTGGGAGGGGGGACTCTTCCCTACCTTATTGTATAGGGCCAGCATTGTTCTTACACCAAAACCTGGCAGAGACACACATAAAAGAAAACATCAAATATCCCTGATAAACATAAACACAAAATTCCTCAACAAAATACTGGCAATTTGAATCCAGCAGCACATCATAAAGCCAATGCACCATGATCAAGTGTGCTTTATTCCTAGGATGCAAGTGTGGTTCATCGTAGGTAAATCAATAAATGTGATATATCACATAAACAAAACTAGAAACAAAACTACATGATCAACTCAATAGATGTACAAAAGGCTTTTGATAAAATCAAATACTCCTTCATGTTAAAAACCCTCACCAAACTAGAAGTTGAAGGAAAATACCTCAAAATACTAGATATATCTATGACAAACCCACAGCCAACACCATGCTGACGAGCCAAAAGGTGAAAACGTTTCTGGTGACAACCAGGACAAGACAAGGAGGCCCACTTTTATCACTCTTATTCAACATAGTACTGGAAGTGTCAGTCAGAGCAATCGGGAAAGAGAAACAAATAAAAGAGATACAAATGGGAAGAGAGGAAGTCAAACTATTTCCCTTTACAGGTGATAAGATTCTATACCTAGACAACCCCATAGCCTCTGCTCAAAGGCCCTCCAAACATATAAATGATTTCAGTGAAGTTTCAGGATACATAATCAGTTGGGCAAAAATCAGTAGCATTTTAATACACCAATAATGTCCAAGCAGAGAGCCAATTCAAAAATGCAATTCCATTCACAATAGCCACACACCAAAAAAAAAAAAAAATGCCTAGGAATACAGCTAGCCAGGGATGTGAAGGATATCTACAGCAAAAATTACAAAACGGTGCTGAAAGAAATCAGAGAAAACAAAAATAAACAAAAAGTAATCCCATGCTCACTGACAGGAAGAATCAGTATTGTTAAAATGACCATACTGCCCAATGCTATTTACAGATTGAATCCTATTTGTATCAAACTACCAGTATCATTTTCCACAGAATTAGGAAAAAAAAATTATTCTAACATTTATAATGAACCAAAAAGGAACCTGAACAGACAAAGCAATTATAAGCAAGAAGAACAAAGCCAGAAGTATTATGCTACCCAATTTCAAACTATGCAACAAGGCTACAGTAACCAAGACAGCACGATATTTGAAGTGGTTTGGCTGTGTCCTCAAACAAATTGCATCTTGAATTGTAGTTCCCATAATCCCCACATGTCATGGGAGGAACCCAGTGGAAGGTAATTGAATCATGCAGGCAGCTACCCTCATGCTGTTCTCATAATAGTGAGTTCTCTCAAGATCTGATGGTTTTATAAGGGGCTTTCTCCACCTTCACTCTCGTTCTTCTCATTTTTTTTTTTTTTTTTTTTGAGACAGAGCCTTGGTCTGTTGCCCAGGCTGGAGCGCAGTGGTACAATCTCGGCTCACTGCAAGCTTCGCCTCCCGGGTTCACGCCATTCTCCTGCCTCAGCTTCCTGAGTAGCTGGGATTACAGGCGCTGGCCACCATGCCTGGCTAATTTTTTGTATTTTTAGTAGAGACGGGATTTCACAGTGTTAGCCAGGATGGTCTCAATCTCCTGACCTCGTGATCCGCCCACCTTGGCCTCCCAAAGTGCTGGGATTACAGGTGTGAGCCACCATGCCTGGCCTCATTCTTCTCATTTTTGCCACCAAGTGAAGAATGTGCTTGCTTCCCCTTATGCCTTGACGGTAATTTTCTTGAGGCCTCCCACCCCTGCAGAACTATGAGTCAATTAAACCTTTTTCCTTTATAAATTACCTAGTCTCAGGTATTTCTTCATAGCAGCATAAGAATGGACTAATACAGTACATTGGTACTGGGTAGTGGAGCACTGTTGTAAAGATACCCAAAAATATGGAAGCAACTTTGTAACTGGGTAACAGGCAGAGGTTGGAATAGTTTGAAGGGCTCAGAAGAAGACAGAAAAATGTGGGAAAGTTTGGAACTTCCTTGTTGAATAGCTGTGACCAAAATGCTGTTAGTGATATGGACAATGAAATCCAGGTTGAGGTAGTCTCAGAGGGAGACAAGGAACTTGTTGCGAACTGGAGTGAAGGCAATTCTTGCTACGTTTTTGCAAAGAAACTGGCAGCATTTTGCCCCTGCCCTAGAGATCTGTGGAACTTTGAACTTGAGAGAGATGATATAGGGTATCCGGTGGAAAAAATTTATAAGCAGAAAAGCATTCAAGAGAAAGCAGAGCATAAACATTTGGAAAATTTGCAGCCTGACAATGTGGTAGAAAAGAAAAACCCATTTTCTGGGAAGAAATTCAAGCCAAATGCAAAAATTGGCATAAGTAACAAGGAGCTGAATGTTAATCACCAAGACAATGAGAAAAATGTCTCCAGGGCATGTGAGAGACCTTCACAGAAGACTCTCCTATCACAGGCCTAGAGGCCTAGGAGGAAAAAAATGGTTTCCTGGGCCAGGTCCAGGGACCCCTGCTGTGTGCAGCCTCAGGACTGTGTCTCAGCTACTCCAGCCATGGCTAAAAGGGGTCAAAGTACAACTCAGGCCAGTGCTTCAGAGGGTGCAAGCCCCAAGCCTTGGCAGCTTCCATGTGGTGTTGGTTCTGCAGATGCACAAAAGACAAGAATTAATGTTGGAGAACCTTCACTTAGATTTTAGAGAATGTATGGAAATTCCTGGGTGTCCAGGTGTAAGTTTTCTACAATAGCAGAGACCTCATGGAGAACCTCTGTTAGGGCAGTGTGGAGGAGAAATGTGGGGTCAGAGCCTCCCATACAGTGTCCCCACTGGGGCACTGCCTAGTAGAGATGTGAGAAGATGGTCATCATTCTCCAGACCCCAGAATAGTAGATCCACTGAAACCTTGCACCATGCACCTGTAAAAGCCACAGACACTCAACACCAGCCCATGAAAGCAGCCTGAAGTGGGGCTGTACCTTGCAAAGCCACAGGGGCAGAGCTGCCCAAGGCCATGGGAGACCACCTCTTGCATCAGTGTGACCTGGATGTGAGACGTGAAATCAAAGCAGATCATTTTGGAAATTTAAGGCTTAATGACTACCCTATTGGATTTTGGACTTGCATGGGGCTTGTAGCCCTTTGTTTTGGCCAGTTTTTCCCATCTGGAATGGGTGTACTTATCCAATGCCTGCACTCCCATTATATCTAGCATGTATCTAACTTGCTTTTGATTTTATAGGCTCATAGGCAGAAGGGACTTGTCTTGTCTCAGATGAGACTTTGGACTTGGACTTTTGAGTTAATGCTGGAATGAGTTAAGATTTTGGGGGACTGTTGAAAGGGCATGAATGGGTTTTGAAATGTGAGGACATGGGATTTGGGAGGGGCCAGAGGCAGAATGATATGGTTTGGCTGTGTCCACACCACAGTGTCCTCACTGGGGCACTGCCTAGTAGAGCTGTGAGAAGACGGCCACTATCCTCCAGACCCCAGAATGGTATATCTACTGATAGCTGCATTGTATTCCTGGAAAAGCTGCAAGCACTCAATGCCAGCCTGTGAGAGTAGCCGAGGGGGTGAACTTTGCAAAGCCATTGTGGCAGAGCTTTCCAAGACCTTGGGAACACAAACTTCACACCAGTGTTCCCTAGATGTGGGACTTGGAGTCAGTGGAGATTGTTTTGAAGCTTTAAGATTTAATGACTGCCCTGTTGGGCTTCAGACTTGTATGGGGGCCTGTAGCCCCTTTCGTTTAGCCAATTTCTCCTTTTTGGAAAGGGAATATTTACCCAATGTTTGCATTTCCATTTATCTTTGAAGTAACTACTTGGTTTTGATTTTGCAGGCCCATAGGGGGAAGAGGCTTACATCGTCTCAGATAAGACTTTGGACTTTTGAGTTAATGCTGAAATGAGTTAAGACTTTGGGGATTACTGGAAAGGGATGATTGTATTTTGAAATGTGAGAAAGACAAAAGATTTGGGAGGGGCCTGGGTGAAATGATATGGTTTGGATCTGTGCCCCCACCCAAATCTCACACTGAATTGTAATCCCCAATGTTGGAGTTGGAAAATAGTGGGAGGTCATTGAATCATGGAGGAGGATTTTTTAGGAATGTTTTAGTATCATTGCCTTGGTGTGTTCTCATAATAGTCAGTGAGTTCTCAGGAGATTTGTTTGTTTAAAAGTGTGTAGCACCTCCCCCACCATCTTGCTCCTACTCCAACTATGTGATGTGCATGCTCCCCCTTCACCTTCCACCATGATTGTAAGCTTCCTGAGGCAACCGAGAGGCCAAGAAACTGCCAGCATCATGCTTCCTGTACAGCATTCATAACTGTGAACCAATTAAACCTCTTTTTTTAAAATAAATTACCCGGTCTCATGTATGTCTTCATAGCAATGTGAGAATAAACTAATATAATATTCCATGTTCATCAATTGAAAGAATCAATATTGTTAAAACATTCATGTTACCCAAAGCAATCTATAGATTCCAAGTAATCCATATCAAAATACCAACGACATCTTCACAGAAATAGAAAAAAAAACCTTAACATTTATTACAAAACTTTGTATTATTACAAAATACCCACAGTAGCCATAGCTATCTAGAGCAAAAAGAACAAAACTGCAGGAATCATGTTATCTGACTTCATATGATACCTCAGAGCTATAGTAACCAAAACAGAATGGTAGAGGCATGCAGATCAATGAAACAGAATAGAGAACCCAGAAATAAATCAATACATCTCCGGTGATCTCATTTTTGATGAAGGTATCAAGAACATAAATTGGAGAAAGGATAGTCTCTTTAATAAATTGTGCTAGGAAAACTGGAAATCCACATGCAGAAGAATGAAACTATACCCCATCTGTTGCCATATGCACAAATCAAATCAAATGGATTGAAAATTTAAATCTAAGACCTCAAACTATGAAACTACTAAGAAGAATTCATTAGGAAAATTCTCTAAGACATTGGTCTGGGCAAAGATTTATTGAGTAATACCCCAAAGCATGGGCAACTAAAACAAAAATGAACAAATAGGACCACCTTATGTTAAAAAGCTTCTGCATAGCAAAGGAAAAATCAATAAAGTGAAGAGACACAGAGTAGGAAAAACTATTTGCAAACTTGCCATTTGACAAGGGACTAATAACCAGAACATATAGGGAGCTCATACAACTCTATAGAAAAAAATCTAATAATCTAATTAATAAGAGGGCAAAACATCTGAATAGACATTTCTCAAAGGAATACATGCACATGGCAAAGAGGTTTATGAAAAGGTATTTAACATTATTGACCATCAGACAAATACAAATTAAGTCTACAATGTGATATTATCTCATCTCAGTTAAATTTTTTTTTAAATTATTTTATTGTTGTTGTTGTTTTAAGTTCTGGAGTACAGGTGCAGGTTTGTTACATAGGTAAACATGTGCCATGGTGGTTTGCTGCACCTAACAACCCATCACCTAGGTATTAAGCCCAGCACGC
The DNA here is from genome assembly GCF_029289425.2 of Pan paniscus. NCBI lineage: Eukaryota > Metazoa > Chordata > Mammalia > Primates > Hominidae > Pan > Pan paniscus. The sequence goes on from NC_073272.2 coordinate 37,151,876, forward strand.
ATTAACTCTTTTCCCTAATGTTCTACATCCCTGCCCTCCCATGACAGGCCCCAGTAAGTATTGTTTCCCTCCCTGTGTCTATGTGTTCTCATTGTTCAACTCCCACTATTAAGTGAGAACATGGCAGTGTTTGGTTTGCTGTTCCTGTGTTAGTTTGCTGAGGATAATGGCTTCTAGCTTCATTTATGTCCCTGCAAAGGATGTGATCTCATTCCTTTTTATGGCTGCATAGTACTACATGGTGTATATATACCACATTCTCTTTATCCAATCTATCACTGATGGGCATTTGGGTTGATTTCATGTCTTTGTTATTGTGAATAGTGCTGCAATGAACATACACGTGCATGTATCTTTATAAGATCCCACTATTAAGTGAGGACATGGCAGTGTTTGGTTTGCTGTCCCTGCGTTAGTTTGCTGAGGATAATGGCTTCTAGCTTCATTTATGTCCCTGCAAAGGACATGATCTCATTCCTTTTTATGGCTGCATAGTACTACATGGTGTATATATACCACATTCTCTTTATCCAATCTATCACTGATGGGCATTTGGGTTGATTTCACGTCTCTGTTATTGTGAATAGTGCTGCAATGAACATACACATGCGTGTATCTTTATAATAGAATTATTTATATTCCTTTGGGTACATACCCAGGAATGGAATTGCTGGGTCAAATGGTATTTCCAGTTCTTAATCTTTGTGGAATCACTGCACTGTCTTCCGCAATGGTTGAACTAATTTACAATCCCACCAATGGTGTAAAAGCGTTCCTATTTCTCTGCAACCTCGTCAGCATCTGTTTTTTTCAACTTCTTAATAATGGCCATTCTGACTGGAGTGAGATGGTATCTCATTGTGCTTTTGATTTACATTTCTCTAATGATCAGTGATGTTGGGCTTTTTTTCATGTTTGTTGGCTGCATGTATGTCTTCTTTTTAGAAGTGTCTGTTCATATTATTTGCTCGCTTTTTAATTGGGTCTTTTTTCTTGTTATTTGTTTAATTTCATTGTAGATTCTGGATATTAGACCTTTGTCAGATGGATAGATTGCAAAAATTTTCTCCCATTCTATAGGTTATCTGTTCGTTCTGATGATAGTTTTGTTTGTGGAAACTCTTTAGTTTAATTAGATCCCATTTGTCAATTTTTGCTTTCATTGCAATTGCTTTTGGCGATTTCATCATAAAATTTTTGCCAATGCCTTTGTCCTGAATGGTATTGCCTAGGGGCAAAGAGATTTATAAAAAGGTGATCAACATTATTTATCAACAGAGAAATACAAATTAAGTCTACAATGTGATATTATCTCACCTCAGTTAAAATCGTTTTCAATAAAAGATAGTAACAACTGCTGAAAAGACATGGGGAAAAGAGAACCCTCACACACTGTAGTACAACCACTAGGGAGAACAGTTTGGAGGTACCTCAGAAAACTAAAAATATAACTACCATAAGATCCAGCAATCCTTTGGCTAGGTATATGCCTCAAAGTTAGGAAACCAGTATATCAAAGATATATCTACACTCCCTTGTTTATTGTAACACTAATCACAATAGCAAAGATTTAGAATCAACCTAAGTGCCCATAAGCAGATAAATGTAGAAATAAAATGTGGTACACATAGACAATGCAGTACCATTCAGCCTTAATAAGTAAAATGAGATCCTGTCAGTTGCAACAACATGGATGGAACTGGAGGACACAATGTTAAGTAAAATAAACCAGGCACAGAAAGACAAACTTCACATGTTCTCACTCATTTGTGGGAGCTAAAAATTAAAAAAATTGTACGCATACAGATAGAGAGTAGAAGGATGATTACCAGAGGCTAGGAAGTGTTATAAGGAGGAAGTGAGGGAAACGGGAATGGTTAATGGGTACAAAAATGTAGTTAGATAGAATAAATACCATCTAATATTTGATACTCAAGAGTGTGACTACAGTCAACAGTAATTTATTGTACATTTTTAAATAACAAAAAGAATATGATTAGAATGTTTGTAACACAAAGAAATGATAAATGCCTGATGCTAAGACCAGCTCAGTAGCAGAGACCCTAACCCAGCGGCACTAGAGGAATTAAAGACACACACACAGAAATATAGAGGTGTGGAGTGGGAAATCAGGGGTCTCACAGCCTTCAGAGCTGAGAGCCCTGAACAGAGATTTACTCACATATTTATTAACAGCAAGCCAGTAATTAGCATTGTTTCTACAGATATTAAATGAACTAAAAGTATCCCTTATGGGAAACAAAGGGATGGGCCGAATTAAAGGAATAGGTTGGGCTAGTTATCTGCAGCAGGAGCATGTCCTTAAGGCACAGATTCCTCATGCTATTGTTTGTGATTTAAGAACCCCTTTAAGCAGTTTTCTGCCCTGGGCAGGCCAGGTGTTCCTTGCCCTCATTCCGGTAAACCCACAACCTTCCAGAGTGGGCATCAAGGCCATCATGAACATGTCACAGTGCTGCAGAGATTTTGTTTATGGCCAGTATTGGGGCCAGTTTATGGCCAGATTTTGGGGGACTTGTTCCCAACAGCCTAAGTTGATGGATACCCCAATTACCCTGATGTGCATATTACATATTGCTTGCCTGTATCAAAATATTTCACATATTCCATAAATATATACACTTACCAAGTATCCATAAAAGTTAAAAATTTTTTAAAAAATAAAAATCTACTGTTCTGGCAATATTCCTTATTCTCATCAAGGTCATCATCATACAAGGAAGCTCAAATTCATTCTGTTTGCCTCATTCTCCCTATTTTATGTTGGGTGTTTTTAAATGGAGTCAATTCTCTTCCTTTATATCTTCATATCCTCAATCCTGCTGAACTTTTCCTAATGCTGGCCCTAATTATTTCTCCCTTGTTCTATGTAATTACTTCTTTACCTCTTTAGTGCATTCACCTTATTTAACCTCAATTCTTTTTCAGACTACTGAATCCTCCAAACTAGTTTGCTAAAATAAAAATCTAATCTTATCACTTTCTTGTTAAAACTTTTTAGTTATCCATCATTTCCTGCAAAGGACTGGAATTTCTAGCTGGTAGAATTGTATATTTATGAGGAGTCTCTCACTTCAGCTCTTACTACTTGCTTCCTTTGTCATCCTAGGATCTAGCTGCTACTGAGCTATCTAAATTTCTATATATTTTCATCTCCATATTTTGCACATGTTATTTCTCAGCGGATTACCATTCCCCAGCTCCTGCATGAGTGAAACCTTAATTCCCCTCCTGACCCAGTTCAATAATCCTCTTTTCTATTATATTTATTTTCTACTGCCTCCAATCTTCAGACACAGTTGATTCCTCTTTCTTCTAAGCCAGATGTGTACCCAGAACACATCGTTATGAGTGGAAGTATCTGTATGGGTCTGTAGTAACTTCAGTCCTTGCCTCCTCAGAAGAAATAAGTTGACTGAGGGGCATAAAGCAGAAAAAGAGACCAAGGCAAGTTGCAGAGCAGGAGTGGAAGTTTATTTAAAAAGGCTTTAGAACAGAAAAGATACAAAAATTCGCTTGAAAGAGACCCAAGTGGGTGTTATGTAGGTCCAAGAGAAAAAAGAGAGCAAAAGAAGACAGCAAAAAAGAAGGAGCCTTTAACCTTGATACTGGGACTTTATAGACTCACCTTTTTCCAACATGAGTCTTCCCTTAGGTTCGGCTTTCTGCATGCCCACAGCTTTCCTTACCCTTTGGAAGTGAGCATGAACCATGTGTTTAGGGAGTTATATGCCTGCCCGCCCGAGCCTTCCTTTTTCCAGTGGCATGTAACTGATGGCATCCACTTTGCTGTTTTTGTCTCTTAACACGCATGCCCAAGAAGTTGCTTCTTCCTGAGGCCTGCATTCAATTAACATTTTGATGTTAACAGGTGTGGACTATCAGGAAGTAGCCTCTCCCTGGCACTGCTGAATTATCATTTTTTAGAGGCAGTGTGATAATTGCTGAAACATCACCAGACATTTGTAGTGGGTGAGGGGAGAGCCCTCTCCTGCTTCCCTCATGCCTAACTACCTGTAACAACATCATTCTATTTTAATGATTGTTTTACCCGTTACTCTAACTACACTCTGAAAACTTTGAGTGGAAGTATGGTATCACATGTTATTACCAACACAAAACATGCCACTTGGCATACAGCAAATGGTTAATCAATGGTTGCTTAACAAATGGAGAAACTGAACATATCTTGTTTCTGTTTCAATGGAAATATTGAGTGAGGTAGAAGATGGGATATGACTTTTATGTGCTGCTATGGGCTAAATTGTGTTCCCCCAAAATTTCTACATTGGGGCTTTAACCTCCAGTAGTTCAGAATGTGACTGTAATTGGATATGGGGCCATACAGAGGTGATTAAGTTAAAATGAGGCCATTAGGGGCACCAATCTAATTTGGCTGGTGTCCTTAGAAGAAAAAGAATTGTAGGCCAGGCATGGTGGCTCACGCCTGTAATCCCAGCACTTTGGGAGGTCAAGACGGGTGGATCACGAGGTTAGGAGATTGAGACCCTCCTGGCTAACACGGTGAAACCCCGTCTCTACTAAAAATACAAAAAAAATTAGCCAGGCATGGTGGTGGGTGCCTGTAGTCCCAGCTACTTGGGAGGCTGAGGCAGAAGAATGGCGTGAACCCGGGAGGCGGAGCCTGCAGTGAGCCGAGATCGAGCCACTGCACTCCAGCCTGGGTGACAGAGCGAGACCCTGTCTCAAAAAAAAAAAAAAAAATTGTAGACATCCAGAGAGGCACATGGACACAGAGAAAACCATGTAAGGACACACAGATCACCCTCTGCCCCTCTGCAAGCCAAGAAGCGTGGTCTCAGAAGAAACTAAGCCTGCCAACAATTTGATCTTGGGTTTCTGGATTCTAGATTGGCAAGAAATAAATTTCTGTTGTTTAAGCTACCTAATCTGTGGTATTTTGTTATGACACCCTTAGTAAACGAATGCATATGTGCATATGATAGTAGTAAGATTTATACAGTTTTATCCCTTATTGTGTTAGCTTCCTATGGCTGCTGTAACAAGTTACCACAGGCTTTATGGTTTAATACAATAGATATTTGTTCACTCACAGTTCTGGAGGGCAAAAGCCCAAAATCAGTATTCCTGGTCCCAAATCAAGGTGCTTACAGGGCCATGACCTCTCCAAAGGCTGTAGAGGAGAAACTGGTTTTTGTTTCTTTTAGCTTCTTGTGGCCGTCAGAATTCCTTGGTCTCGTTTATCTAATCTCTGACTCTGGGGTCACATTGTCTAGTCTTCTGCTTGTAAAATTTCCCTCAACTTCTCTCTTATGAGTACATTTGTGATTTCATCTAGGGGCTACTTGGATAAACGAGGATATTCTCCCAATCTCAAGGTTCTAAATTTAATTATATCTGCAAGGCCTATTTTGCCATATATGGTAACAGTTTCAAGGGATTTAATCGTAATATCTTCTTTGAGCATTATTCAGCCAAACACACCTGTTTTATTTATCCTTTTCTTTCTCACTCTCATTATTTTATTCTTTCTTTCCCTTCTCTTTATACTTTTTCTTCCTCTGTCTCTTCTCTCTCTTCCTTTCTTTTTGAGCTTCCTTCCCAATTTCTTTTTCTCTCTCCCTCTCTCCCTTCTTCTGAAAATGGTAAGGTATAAGAGGCTGAAAGGGGCTAAATTATTTTTCCAATTTTTTTCATAAGGTAATGGCAGAACAATGACAAAGAAACCTCTCAAGCCAGGTCTCTTTTCACTATATTACATAAGTGCTCTCTAGATTCATGTAAAATCAAAGAGAGCCAAGCTGTCATCATGACATTGAATGAAGCTCCTCATTACTCTCTATGCACTGCTCTGCAATTATTACATCTTAAAAAATTAGTGGCACTTCATATTCTATTCTATCTCAGGCATAGAAAATGCTTGGCTGTGATGGTCATTAAAAGGACAGACATGAGTAATAGGAAACAGGTTTCGTTAATATGTGTGTCAAAAATTACAATATGCATGGATTGTCAACACAATAAGTGTTTCTCAAAATTGGCCACTCTTAATTTCAATTACTAACTTGGTCTTTGTCATCCTTCAGCTGGATTCTCACAGCACCAAAATCAAAATGAAAATACTTTTAAAAATCTGTCAGTTCATTTTGTTTTGCTATACAATGCCATAAATGTGCAAGTTTTACCCCTGATTAATCAGTTATCTTGATGTAATGTAAACATATTCATAGTTATAATCTTATTTTTTATATTGACAAGTCAATATTTCAGGAAGCAGAACACTTCACTACCTTGAGGGCTTTGACAGCCTCTCTGTATCCTAGAAACAAGTTACTTAGCCTCAGTCCTACCCAGTAATATTAATACTAATAATAGATACTCTGTAGTATTTCACAGGGGATTATGAGGGCAAATTAAATGTCATTCAATGTATTTAGCATATCACTCTACCATGAATACTTGTTAAAGAAAGAGAAAGCCGGGGTCTAGTTCCGAGGACTAGTACAAAGCCTGTATTTCTTTTATTTTTTAAGTGAAGTGAAACGGTAACCTGTGCTAACAGGAAGCAATGTGAGCAATTGACCAACTTGATTTTCCCTAATGCATATTCTTACTTTTAATTGAAATTATTGCGGCCTGACTTTGTTCAGCAATACTGAATAATAACATCTGAAGATCGACTCAAATTTTGCTGTATTGTTGGTTTTTTTATGTTTATATTTTTTATATAAAATATATTTTATATTTATATTTTTCTATTTACTTGCTTGTATATGCCTGATTTATTAGAAATTGTGCTTAGAAAACCTGTTGTAACTTTTTTTACCTTTAATAATTATTTTCACTTCACGCAATTTAATTTAAATGATTGGAAGGAGAAATCCTGCAGGCAGGTAGAATAATTTGAAGGCCACTTGCTTATTATGCATGTTAAGTTCTTATGAGTGATAATCAAGAAAGTGGTAAATTATAAGCAAAAACATAATGCTGACCTTTAAAATTCTGACCCACAATTATCTATTAGCTTTTTATTGGCCTTGTAACACATGAGAAATAAACTGAATATTTTCTAAGTACTAGAACTTTAGATGGAATGCTTAGGACATAAAATTATATCTAACAACAATAACTGGCAAATTCCCTTCAGTCTTTCTCCCATTTTATAGGAAGTGCTGAAACTATCACCAACAACTAAAGGAAGGAGCAAAAGGTACAATAAGAAAAATGGGTAGTTAAAGATAATTCACCAATGTAATCTGCTTTTGAAATTGTTTCTATGATTTGCAATGATCAGAGAGCCCAGCGAAGTTAAGTCTTGATCTTGGAAAAGATAAAATTACTCAAGCAATTTAAACTACGGGAAGGTTGAATGAGACTTTGGTAAGGGAGTGGAGCTAACCAGCTTATAATGTTTTGCTGAGTTTTGTGGGGTCCAACAGGAAGTTATCCTGTGGGGAACGAATGTGCTGTAACTCTGTGTATCTGATTGGGTTTGTATTAATCAAATTACCCTTGGGCATGCACTGGGGTTTCCTCCACCGAACATATCTAGAGATTGTTAAAACTCTATAATCAAAGCTTTTCTAGTGGGCAGCCAGGTTCACATTAGGAAGCAGAACTGTAATTCCACACAGAAACTAGTAGAAATCCATTTCTCCATTTCTCTTTGACTCAGAAACCTATCATATTAAATCAACTTTAAGTTAATCACTTCTCCTCCCTCATAGTCTAAGAACTTCTGAAAATGTTATCTTGTAAATATATGGTTATATTGAGTTATTTAATGCTTCAGTGCAAATGACTTTTTGGTTTCCTCTAATGTTAAGCAATCAAATTTATATTAACTCACTAAACTAAATCACTGCTTGCTTTTTATTTTCTTTTTTGGGGGGAGGGGCTTTTATCTAATCCATCAGTTTCAAATACTAAAGTGTTTGAAACCATTAAGCCCAAGAACCATGAATTTAGATTGCTTTGTTGCAAATCCTGTTTCTACCATTTACTAGAAAGGTGCTTTCAGGCCACATTGTTAAACTTTCTCAGTTTTCTTATTTGCTAAATTGGGAAAGTGGTATTTGTAACCCGTATTGAGAGAGTTATAAAAATTGGATTATATATTGTGTCAAGCTTCTGGAATAATTTTTTAAATGTTAGCTATTATAATTATTCAGTTTATAAAAACGATTTCTTTTCTCTCTGTGACTTGATTCTTACCATAAAATATAAAATATCCATATCCTGACACTAGTGTCCTATAGAGATTACCTTTTTACCAATTGCCTCTCCTGCGTCTTTGAAACCTATCTTGTGAATTTCCTTATCTGGTGTGAAAATTCACTGAAAAACACAGGATATAAGTTGGACTTGACTTTGTAAAGTCAAGTTCCCCATTTCCACTTAGAAGTAATTGTTTTGCTCAGATTAGTAGTGTATTTAGCATATCACTCTACCATGAATACTTGTTAAAAGAAAGAGAAAGCCAGGGTCAGTATTAGAGGTCCTCTTCATTTTATTATTTTATGTGTTTTTATTTTGATTTTCTGTTCTGTGCTGAGCACTGTATTAGAATACTGTACTTAATCCTCCAACTAAAACAAAATAAAACAACAAAAAAATCTATTTTTTTTTCTTAAAGATCTTAGGGACTATACTAGAAACCCATATTGAAAACATATGGGCACAAAGAGGACATCACTGACCGCAGTATCCAGGTGAAAAGTGGGCAGTGGTGCAGCCAGGCCTCAAAGACAGCAGAAACAGTGGGATGCTCTTTGCCAGGCTCTGTTTCTCTGCGGTGATCTTTTTTTCCAACTTTCATTTTAGGTTCAGGTGCACATGTGGAGATTTGTTATATAGGTAAATTGCCTGTCATGGGGATTTGGTGACAGATTATCTTATTACCCAGGTAATAAGCATGGTACCTCATAGGTAGTAATTCAGTCCTATTCTTCCTCCCATCCTCCACCCTCAGGTAGGCCCCAGTGTCTGTTGTTTTCTTCTTTGTGTCCATGTGTTTTCAGTGTTCAGCTCTCACTCATAAGTGAGAATATGCTGTATTTAGTTTTCTGTTGCTGCGATAGTTTGCTTAGGATAACGGCCTCCAGCTCCATCCATGTTGTTGTGATGGTCTTTATTATCTTCTGTAAGCTAGTTTCTTTTACATGCTCTTCATCTTGGCCCTGGCAGTTCTTGTCCTCGCAGATTCACCAACAGAGATGGGCTAAAAAAAAAGCCCAAGTCCCAGAGAATAACTCTGACACCCTGGCATAGAGTCCATATCTGTCTTTGTGTCTTGGAAGGTGGACAACTGTGATTGTCAGTCTCTATTAAAATCCCTCAGTTGCAGTGAAGAAGGAGATGGTTTACTAGAAGATTAGAGGTGATGCTTCTAAACAATGGGGGAGGGGGAGGTAGTTGCTGTGGAGATTAAACAATACACATGGAGGTATGGAGGTAGCTTTGGTGTCCATCTGACTGAACTTACATTATGAATTCCCAATTTTCAGTCCTTCTGCCCATGGAGAAGTAATGTGCTACTCGTTTTTTGTTTGTTTGTTTGTTTGTTTTTGAGACAGGGTCTCACTCTATTCACTCTAATTGCAATTGCCCAGGCTGAAGTGCAGTGGCATGATTTTGGCTCACTGCAGCCTTGACCTTTCCTGGGCTCAAGTGATTCTTCCACCTCAGCCTCCAGAGCAGCTGGGACTACAGGCACAAGCCACCATGCCCAGCTAATTTTTTGTATTTTTAGTAGAGACAGGGTTTTGCCATGTTGCCCAGGCTGGGATGTGCTACTCCTAGGCCTTGGTCTCCTTACATGAAAAATAGGAATACACAGGATCGAGTGCCTCAAGCACAGTACCTATCATGTATTAATGGCACTGTAAGTAAGACTTCTTATTTTAATTATCATGTCCTTTGTGTTGGCTAAGTGATCTCAATATCTCTATTAAAGAAAGCTAATATAACTTTTTTATTTTGAAAACAGAGGGCTGGATCAAATTTCTTTGACGGGGGCGGGTCTTTGAAATCTACTAACTTTATGACAGGAGCTGAAAAATAGTCATGATAGTCGTTATTATCAAAGTTGTTTGTAGCGTGGGAGATAGTCAGTCTTGTTTTCCAAGAGGTAAGTTACCTTCCAAGGGAAAGGGGCATTTCTGGGTTTCTGTTGGAAGGTGTAGCCATATAGACAGTTTGTTGAATTCAGATTGGCAAAATCTTGTGGATTTCTCAAGCCTTTACCCCAGACCCTTACACCAATGATAGGGTAGGGTCTGAGGAATTTAGAGAGCTCTTGGCCATTTTCATGCTGAACTTTCCTGATGAGTCTCTTGGGAAGCTGTTTAGGTAAAGGTTTGAGAGAACATAAGGCTTCTCCAGAGAAGTTCTCTGAGCTTGTTGGAAGTGAGGTGGCAGTGGCCTGAGAAGGAGACAGCAGGATTTTACTACTGCACACATCCAATGTAAGATAATATTTTAAAACCCATATTTCTCAAATGATTAAATACTTAAGTTGCTCACAAATGTCTGCTGAGAAGAGCTTTAGATATTTCTAGGCTTGAAAAGACCATCAGGTTCATTTGTGTTGGGCACAATTCATCCTATGTGATCACACACAGCTTTTCTAATGATTAGAATACTCAGAAGCATGGGATGCTGTTAATGAGGGCAGTGTGCCTTTAACATAGGCATAATTTAAAGTGAAAGGGTGTTTCCTTTTTCAATTGCAAAAGACTGAACTATGGCTTATACTCTGAACGTTAATAAGTATTCTGTGAGATAAAAATATATTTGAAAGCGAATTTCCCCATTTTCCATGCCTATGTATAGTTGAGGCAAAAAAGGTGTGGATAGATTTTAATATTATCAAATTGGTCATTTTTCAAGATGGGTTTTAACCAGATATTGTTCCGCTTCAAGGCAAAATTTTAAAACAACTTTGTTTACAGTTAAATATGTAGTTTTATATTTGGACATAATAACTTTTCTTTAAAGACCAGTCCCCTGTAAGTCCTTGGTTAAAATTACTGGTTGGATCCTGCAGGATTTTCTTCCTCCTATTTTTCTTCCAATACAATTGAATATTGATTACGATGTTTTCCATGTATGTATCTATTCAAGTCAATTTTGTTAACCTATTCCCTATAGGAAGGATAAAAACATTTCATAGGATGTTGCATGCAGCATTCATTCTAATTTCCTTCATGTGATTGATTGCAAATATTCCTTTCCTTATATAACATGTTTCATGATAAAGTGAAATGTGAACACTTACAGATAGATCACTTTCCAAAAGCTACTATGAGCAACTATATGCCAATAAATTGAAAAATCTAGAATAAATGGGCAAATTCCTAGATACATAAAATGTACCAATATCAAACCAATAAGAAATCTAAGACCTGAAAAGACCAATAACAAGTAACAAGATAGAAGCTGTAATAAAAAGTCTCCCAGTAAAGAAAAGGCCAGGATGTGAGGACTTCACTGCTGAATTCTACCAAACATTTAAAGAAGAACTAACAAAAAACCTACTCAAACTATTCTGAAAAATAGAGGAGGAAGAAATACTTCCAATCTCCTTCTACAAGGTCAATATTATCCTGATACCAAAACCAGACAAAGACAAATGAATACAAGAAAATTAAAAAACAATATCTCTGATGAATATTGATGCAAAAATCTTCAACAGAATACTAGCAAATCTGATTCAACAATGCTTTAGAAAGATCATCAATCATGACGAAGTGGAATTTATCCCTGGGATGCAAGGATGGTTCAATATATGCAAATATATCAGTGTGATACATGATATCAACAGAATGAAGGATAAAAACCATATGATCATTTCAATTCATGCTGGAAAAGCATTTGATAAAATTCAACATCCGTCATGATACAAATCCTAAAAAAACTGAGGATACAAGAAATATACCTCAACATAATAAAAGCCATATATGACAGACACACAGCTAGTATCATACTGAATGGGGAAAAATTGAAAGCCTTTCCTCTAAGATCTGGAACACAGTAAGAATTTCCACTGTCACCAGTTATTCAACATAGTACTGGAAGTCGTAGCTACAGCAATTAGACAAGAGAAAAAATAAAGGGCATACAAATTGGAAAGGAAGAAATCAAATTTTATTTGTTTACAGATGATATGATCTTATATTTGGAAAAACCTAAAGACTCCATGAAAAAACTATTGGAACTTATAAACAAATTCACTAAAGTTCTAAGCTACAAAATCGTCATACAAGAATTAGTAGTATTTCTATATGCCAACAGTGAACAATCTGAAAGAGAAAAGTAATCACGGCTGGGCACAGTGGCTCAAGCCTGTAATCCCAGAACTTTGGGAGGCCAAGTCAGGTGGATCATGAGGTCAGGAGATTGGGACCATCCTGGCCAACATGGTGAAACCCCATCTCTATTAAAATAAAAAAAAAAATTAGCCAGGCTTGGTGGTGCATGCCTGTACTCCCAGCTCCTCAGGAGGCTGAGGTGGGGGAATCACTTGAACCCAGGAGGCGGACATTGCAGTAAGCTGAGATTCCACCACTGCACTCCGGCCTGGCGACAGAGCGAGACTCAATCTCAGAAAAAAAAAAAAAAAGTAATCACATTTCTAATAGCCACACATTAAATTAAATACCTAGGAATTAACATAACAAATGAGGTGAATGACCTGTAGAATGGATACTATAAATCACTGATGAAAGAAATTGAAGAGGACACAAAAAATGGAAAGATATTCCATGTTCACAGTTAGGAAGAATCAACATTGTTAGAATGTCCATACTACCCAAAGCAATCTACAGATTCAGTACAATCCCTCTCAAAATACCAATGATATTTGTCACAGAAATAGGAAAGACAATCCTAAAATTTATATGGAACCACAAATGACCAAAGCAATCCTGTAGCCAAAGCAATCCTGAGCAAAAAAACAAAACTGGAGGAATCACATTACCTAACTTCAAATTATACTACAGAGCTACAGTCATCAAAACAGCATGGTACTGGCATAAAAACAGACACATCGACCAATGGAACAGAATAGAGAAGCCAGAAACAAATCCACACATCTACAATAAACTCATTTTTGACAAAGGTCCAAGAATATCAACTGGGGAAAACACATTCTCTTCAATAAATGTTGCTGGGAAAGCTGGATATTTATATGCAGAAGAATGAAAATGGATCCCTGTCTTTCAAAAGTGTGAAATCAAAATAGATTAAAGACTCAAATGTAAGACCTCACATTATGAAACTACTATAAGAATACGTTAGGAAAAATCTCCAGAACATTGGTCTAGGCAAAAATTTCTTGAGCAATACCCCATAATCACAGGCAACCAAAGCAAAAATGGACAAATGGGATCACATCAAGTTAAAAAGCTTCTGAACAGCAAAAGATACAATCCACAAACTGAAAAGACAATGCACAGAATGGAATAAAAATATTGGCAAACTACCCATTTGCCAAGGGATTAATAACCAGAATATATAAGGAGCTCAAATAACATTATAGAGAAAAAAGTAATAATCTGATCCAAAGATGGGCAAAAGATTTGAATAGACATTTCTCTAAAGAAAACATACAAAAGGCAAACAGGATATGAAAAGGTGCTCAACATCACTGATCATCAGAGAAATGCAAAGCAAAACTACATTGAGATATAATCTCACCCCAGTTAAAATGAATTATATCCAAAAGACAGGGAATAACAAATGCTGATGAGGATGTAAAGAAAGGGGAGCCCTTGTATACTGTTGCTGGAAATGTTAATTGGTAGAACCACTACAGAGAACAGTTTGAAGTTTCCCCAAAAAAACTAAAAATTGAGCTATCATATGATCCAGCAATCCCACTGCTGGGTATATACCCAAAAGAAAGGAAGTCAGGACATCGAAGAGACACCTGCACTTCTACGTTTGTTTTAGCACTGTTTAGAATAGCTAAGATTTGGAAGCAACCTAAGTGTCCATCAACAGATGAATGAATAAAGAAAATATGGTACACATACACAATGGAGTACTATTCAGCCATAAAATAGAATGAGATCCAGTCATCTGCAACAACATGGATGGAAATGGAGATCATTATATTAAGTGAAATAAGGTCAGCAGAGAAAGACAAACATCACATGTTCTCACTTATTTGTGGGATCTAAAAATCAAAACTATTGAACATATGAACATAGAGAATAGAAGGATGGTTACCAAAGGCTGGGCAGGGTAGTAGGGGCCTGGGATTGGGAAGAAGTAGGGATGGTTAATGGGTACAAAAAAAAAATAGAAAGAATGAATAAGACCTACTATTTGATAGCACAGCAGGGTGACTATAGTCGGTAATAACTGTACATTTTAAAATAACTTACATGGTGTAACTGAATTGTTTGCAACTTAAAGAACAAATGTTCGAGGGGATGTATACCCCATTCTTCATGATATGCTTATTTCACATTGCATGCCTGTATCAAAACATCTTTTGTACCCCATAAATATATACACCTATTATGTGCTCACAAAAAAATTTAAAAAAAAGATAATTGCTTGTTCATAAGAAGCAAATGATGAACCATAAGTCATCAAGACAGCCCTGCAAATACCTACCAAAAAATAGAACCAGCAAATAAGGCTGTCTCTTCCTTCTCTCATAAGGAAATTTAATACTCTATTCTTGGGAAATAAAATTGTATCTTGGCCAATTGATTGCAGTAGCATATGTTTTTACTCAGGTGATCAAGCCTTTTTCTTAAAGAGTGTATAAATGTAGTATATCAATATTATCATAAGCAAACTTATTCTTTCTTGATATTTTTTTTTCTTGGGAACTTTCTGTTCCTTCATGGCAAGAGCACTTTGAAAGTTTTCCTTAACCCTCAGTCATGGCTTCTCATTCTCCAGAGTGACCCAGATCATCTACTTGTTTAACACATATTAAGGACCAGGCACTGGGCAGCCTTGTCTTTCAAGATGGTCAGCATAGAGAAGAGAACATGTGGAATAAAATCTGTCATTGCAGTGCTATGTAATGAGCCTAAGACAGAGGATCTCCAGACTCAGCCAGAGGACTGTGAAGATGCTTATGAGGAAGGGGAGCATCAAGCAAGCTGGTTCTTAAAGGAAGAGAAAGGATTAGCCAGAAAAGTCAGCATAAAGGCAGAGGAGGAAAATAATTTCCAGCAGGTGGAGAAGCATCGACAAAGACATGGACATTTGAGGGACTTTAGCACAGTGAAATATTCAAACATAGACTAGCGGGTCTGAAGCAAGTAGTATGTGCATGTGTGTGAGTGTTTGTGTGTGCACATGTATGCCCATGCAGCAGTGGTGGTGGTGATGATGCAGTGGAAGTCTGCAGCTTTACAGATTGCTTGGCTCAATACAGTGTTCAAATATTTTCTGGGCATAGGGAGCAATCTCACTGCAAACGAGGCACATGAAAACATTTCTGTTCTCCCATGAATATGGGCATCACAATAGAAAAAAATGAGATAAGTATGTGATTGTCTTTATATGGGTAAAAATCCAGAGAAAGAGGGAAGAAGTTAAGAACTGAGGTAGAGGGGCAGTTTCTAAGCCCTTCTTGTGCTGGATCTTTGCAGTGTGCTTCCTTATTATTATCATTATGGTAATCATTATTTTGGGACACGCTGCATGTTTACACTGCTCTTAATGTCAATTTCAACATTCAGTCAAAAATCCAGAAATAGGCAGACCAGAAATTTTAAATATATTGCATTCCCCAAATCCCATTCCTAGCTAATAACTCACTAGAAATGGGATTTGAGGAATGCTATATATTTACAATTTCAGGTCTGCCTATTTGTGTTTGCCCATAGAAGTAGTGTTATAAAAGGCAGAAAAAGTGCCAGGAACATGTCTCAAGTGCATTTGGCCCGTGGTCTGTTTGAGAAACAGTGATTCTGTATCCCTACTGCCATGTAGGTCTTGATTATAACTAAGCCCATCTCACCACCGGCATGGACCACAGGCACATCCAAGTCAACATACATACAACCAAGTCCTCATCTTCCATCATACACCTGACTGCAGATTGCTCAACCCCTCTGCCCCTGTCCTAATTAACAGAATCCCTATTCATTCAGACACCTAGTTGGGAACACTTACGGTCATTACTCCCTCCTAGTCCATGTTCCATGAGTCAACAAATCCACTAGATTCTATCTGAACATCACTTTAATCCATTACTTCCTCATTTCCTCTCGCTGCCCTAACCCAGGCCCTCATCTTTCTCCCCGAATGAGGACTTCAATAGCCAGACTTTCTTATGTTAAGCTCAGAGTAACCTTACTAAGATGTACTCAGTTCATGTCTGAAATCATTCCAGTGGCTCAATATTACCTTTCAGGTGGGGTTCAATCTTATTAATACCACACACAAGGCTTCTCTGTGCACATTGACTTGTGACTTTCATTCCAGTCCCAAGCAACAGTTGACTGCCTTCTAGATGCACTGACTACACCCTACCTTCTCTACATTTTTGTACATTTCTCTCAATTTACCTCTCATTATCTCCTTGTCATCATTCAGAAATCAGACTAGACACCACATCTGAAAGGATTCTTTGTCCATTTAACCATTATTAATCACCAATATATTAAACATATTATGCTTGACCTGAAGATATAATGATAAATAAGAAAACAGTACCTGACCTCAATTTTGCTTGGCTATAACTGATTAAATAGACAATTGAATACAGGTAATTAGATTGGGGAAGGAGACTGTACTGGAGCACTTGGCAGTACTTAATCCAAAATGAACAGAAAGCTTCTCACAGAAAGTGATGTCTGCTTCAAGACCTGAAGAATAAATAGGATTGTCCAGAAGAAGAGAAAGAAAGGGAGAGGAAAAGTAGTGCTCTAGATAGAGGTAACAGCCTATGTCAAGGTGTAAAGTTAGATACAGCAACATAATTTGCAGGACCAGTGCAAAATGAAAATATTGGTTCCCTTATTCAAAAAAGCAGGAAAAAATATGTTCTTAATAATATTAAGTTATAAAAGCTTTTCCTTTCCCCAGATGTTTCTCTCTCAACTTGTCATGGTGGTTTTTGTGTAGAGCCTCATAGGTGCCCAGAGGCCTGGCAAGATATTAGAAGCAAATGTGGCCCATTGGGTGGAGGTCCCCTCTCCCACAAGCAGCCAAACCGAAGAAACTTTGTTTGTTTGGGGGCTGTGTCTGAGAAAAGGTTTCCGTTCCTGACACATGTTCCATTGTGCTATGGAGTTTCACTTACAAAGCACAAACTCAAAGATAAAATTATTAAGAATTTCAAGATGACTTCTGGAATGATGGCACAAACAGCTTTATAGATCCTATTCCAGGTGAAACAACTATAGCATCTCTGGATATTGCTGGATATTGTTTTAAGGGCATGTATTCAAGTAAAAATTATGTCTTCAAGAAAAACTACCAAATCTTATTAAGTAAAGTGGAAGTCTATGGCATTTGAGTCACAATGTCCTCCCTACTTCCCATTTTTAGCTCAATGTGGTGGAAACTCCACTATGGTAGGTTGCAGACAAGAACATAGGGTTCTCTCTCTCACCAGGGTCCTATTGAGGGCTATGATATCTCCCTGAAGAAGTGCAGGCCACCAGCATTTCTCAACCCCCTCAGCTCAAAGTTGCAGAGGTTTTATTCCAGGAAAGAGAAGGCTAAGATGTCGAGGCTCCCTTTTTTCACCCAGATCCCACTTCTAGGGAATAACTTTATTCCAGACTTGGCAGGTCAAGAATAGTGGGGCTTAAATCACCAACACTCCAGATCACTTATTGGGTTGAGTTTCTATGCTGGAAGGAGTAAACCAAACAGACCAGAGATGGGTGCCTGAGCCCAGTACCCTGTAATGAAGCACAAGTGTCACTCTGAGACAAATGGACCATATTCCCTGCCCGGGTTCTACATTAGTAGTGGGTTTTCTCAGGGAAAGAAGCAGGCAATAAGAACAGAGGTCAGAAGCTCTCCCTAGAATAAGTGACTTCATTTGCAACAGAATGTGCTTAGGTTAAGGCTAAAGGCACTACAAAAAGAAAAAAAAAGATAGTGGTGGTAATAAATTACTAAGAAGCAGCTTGCTCAATGAGAGCAGCAACCTACACTCTAAACCAGTTAGAAATATACCAGAGAAATATAGGAAAGGAGATAGCTAAGAATAACCCTCCTGGAGTTAGAACAAACCTCAAAGATTACCTCTACAAAAGGAACACAATTTAATGGGATCAGATGGTGGTGCAATCTATGCCTCAGGGTGCTATTGATAACAATAGCAAGATTAAGCAGCAATTTGTGAAGGGTAACAGCTGCATGATAATCAAACTGAAGCAGATAGCTTAGCAAAGAGATCTGGGAAAAAAATAAAGAGAGCTCTGCTGAAATCACTGTCGTCTTAGGGTAAATGTGTATATTCCTAGGGTTGTACCCTCTGAAGAGCGGCATCACAGGATGTAACCTGTTGAAGGCATGAGAAAAACTTCACTAAAATAGTCTAGCTATTTCACTAAAGTTACCAAAGAAATAAGCAAAAAACAACAAGCCTTAGAGAGGTGACCAGTATCCAGGATTGTTATGATATGTTACCTAAAATGTTTACTACCCAAGAAAATAAACAAGAAAATGTGATGCATACATTTAAAAAAAAGTGTCTAAAATTTTAATGAATGGTAAAAGAATGAATTCCTTTCCCCCTGTGATCAGGAACAAAATAAAAATATTCACTCTCACCACTTCTATGTAACATTTTATTGCCTCTAACTAGGGCAGCTAGGCAAAAAAATGAAGTAAAGGCATTCAAATTGGAAAGAAAGTAGTAAAACTATATCTATTTGCTGTTGATATGATCTTGTGTATAGAAACATCTAAGGAATCCACTACAAATCTATTATAATTAATAACTTATTTCAGTCATTTTCAGGATATAAGATCAATATGCACAAATCTATTTTATTTCTATACACTAACAATGAAACTTCTGAAAATTAAAATGAGAAAACAATTTAATTTATTATAGCAAGAAAGACCAAATATTTGCAAATCATATATCTGGTATGGTTCTTGTATCCAAAATATATTTTACAACTTCTTACAAGTTAACAATAAAAAACAAATAACCCAATTAGATAAACAAAAGGACTTGCCTTTTGTTATCCATTAGAGCAGCCATTTGAGAATACTGAGAAGTCATTGACATGACTTAAGGATTGCCTTGGCTATAGATAGCATCCAAAGTGGAAGTAGTGGATCATTCAGAGGGCTATTACAGAAAACTAAGGGGAGAATGAAGTAGTTTGGAGTAACGGTGACAGTTGTGGAGGTGCTGAAAAGTAGTCACATTGAGATTTTATTTGTTTGTTTATTTTTATTTATATAAATTAATGGGGTACACGTGAAATTTTCTTACATGTATATAATTCATAGTGATAAAATCGGGTTATTTAGGGTGTCCATCACTCAAGTACTATACATTTTTGTTAACTATAGTCAACCTACTCTGCTATCAAACATTGAATTTATTCCTTCTATCTAACTGTATGTTTGTATACTTTAACCCACTACGCTTCACCTTCCCCCTTGCTCTCCATTCACCCTTCCTAGTCTCTGTCATCTATGAAGATATATTTAAATGTAAAACTGAATACTGATGAACATTTAAGATGGATATTTTTCTGGTAAATTTCTTAATATTAGTCATTCATATAACTACTATTTGTTTGTGTTTGTATGTGTATTTATAAGAACTATTCCATAATCCTATGTTGCCAGACTTTGTTAGGTAAGAATAGGGCACTACTTGTACAGACTAATTGATAAGGCCCCAGAATGCTGGATGAACTATTTCAGAGAAAGAGAAATTATCCCTAAAATAAGAACTTGTGTCTTTGTAATAGAATTGAGGATTACCTAGGCAACTGGCTTAACAGTAGTGACTAAGAAGATAGAATTTTGGAAGCAAAACTGGGCTTTTCTCCTTACTGCTATGTAACCTTGGCTAAGTTAATTAATATTTCCAAATCTAAAAGCATATTCTATAAAATGGATATAATAAAAACTTTGTAAGCTTTCTGAGAAAATTATATGTGTTTGTATATTTTAAAAGCCTGGTACAGAATAGAAAGCCCATAGATGATAAGAACGTAAGTCATTCTAATACACTAATAGATAAAGGATATTTGGATTGTCAATCATTCTCTATTTGTACAGGCAAATGTGTACATATTGTAACATAATGAAGCAATTCATTTTTTAGAATCCTATTAAATTATGTCATTAAATACAATAGAATAATAATAATTAGTACTTCACCTCATTGCCTTAATACATTTTAAATGTATTGTTTAATATCCTGAATATTGAGAGAGAGAAACAGAAATTATTTGGAAGCACAATTATATTCCTGCATTACATGAAAGAACTCCAGAGATTTATCTATACAAAACAGATAAAAACTATATACTAGTATTTCAAAAACATTAAAAACACATTAAAACATTTTAAATTAGTTCAAGTATTTTTAGTTTAGTTTTTCCATATTAAAATTATATAGAAGAGGTCACAGGACATGTTTCCATTTAACTGTGTCTTCTTCAATGTCTTTCTTTTTTAAAAAGCAGTAAGTAAAATTTTATTGTAGTAATTTATTTATTTTTCACTTTTTAAAATTTTACTTTAAGTTCCGGGATACATGTGCAGAACGTGCAGGTTTGTTCCATAGGTATACATGTGCCATGGTGGTTTGCTGCACCTATTGACCTGTCCTCTATGTTCCTTCCCCTCATCCACCACCCCCCAAAAGGCTCTGGTGTGTGTTGTTTCCCATCCTGTGTCTGTGTTTTCTCATTGTTCAACTCCCACTTATGAGTGAGAACATGCAGTGTTTGGTTTTCTGTTCCTGTGTTAGTTTGCTGAGGATGATGGCTTCCAGCTTCATCCACGTCTCTGCAAAGAACATGATCTCATTCCTTCTTACAGCTGCATAGTATTCCATGATGTATATGTACCACATTTTCTTTATCAAGCCTATCTATCATTGATGGGCATTTAGGTTTGTTCCATGACTTTGCTATTGTAAATAGTGCTGCAATAAACATACGTGTGCATGTGTCTTTACAGTAGAATGATTTATATTCCTTTGGGTATACACCCAGTAATGGGATTGCTGGGTCAAATGGTATTTCTGGTTCTAGATCCTTGAAGAATAGCCATACTGCCTTCCACAATGGTTGAACTAATTTACATTCCCACCAACAGTATAAAAGCATTCCTATATCTCCACAGCCTTACCAGCACCTGTTGTTTCTTGACTTTTTAATAATCGCCATTCTGACTAGAGTGAGATGGTATCTCATTGTGGTTTTGATTTGCATTTCTCTAATTATCAGTGATGTTGAGCTTTTTTTTCATATGTTTGTTAGCTGCATAAATGTCTTCTCTTTTTTTTTGAGACAGAGTCTTGCTCTGTTGCCAGGCTGGAGTGCAGTGGTGTGATCTCAGCTCACTGTAACCTCCGCCTCCCCGATTCAAACGATTCTCCTGCCTCAGCCTCCTGAGTAGCTGGGACTACAGGCATGTGCCACCACGCCCAGCTAATTTTTGTATTTTTAGTAGAGATGGGATTTCACCATGCTGGCCAAGATGGTCTCCATCTCCTGACCTTGTGATCTGCCCACCTTGGCCTACCAAAGTGCTGTGATTACAGGCGTGAGCCACAGCACCTGGCCATAAATGTCTTCTTTTGAGAAGTGTCTTTTAATATCCTTTGCTCACTTTTTGATGGAGTTGTTTTTTCTTGTAAATTTGTTTAAGTTCCTTGTAAATTCTGGATATTAGACCTTTGTCAGATGGGTAGATTGCAAAAACTTTCTCCCATTCTGTAGGTGGCCTGTTCACTCTGTTGCTAGTTTCTTTTGCTGTGCAGAAGCTCTTTAGTTTAATTAGATCCCATTTGTCAATTTTGGCTTTTGTTGCAATTGCTTTTGGTGTTTTCATCATGAAGTCTTTGCCCATGCCTATGTCCTGAATGGTATTGCCTAGGTTTTCTTCTAGAATTTTTATGGTTTTGGGTTTTACATTTAAGTCTTTAATCCATCTTGAGGAAGGGATCCAGTTTCAGTTTCCTGCATATGGCTAGCCAGTGTTCCCAGCACCATATACTGAATAGAAAACCCTCTCCCCATTGCTTGTTTTTGTCAGGTTTGTCGTAGATCAGATGATTGTAGATGTGTGGTGTTATTTCTGAGGTCTCTGTTCTGTTCCATCAATCTGTATGTCTGTTTTGGTACCAGTACCATGCTGTTTTGGTTACTGTAGCCTTGTACCATAGTTTGAAGTCAGGTAGCATGATGCCTCCAGCTTTGTTCTTTTTGCTTAGGATTGTCTTGGCTATACGGTGTCTTCTTTGTTTCCATATAAAATTTAAAATAGTTTTTTTTCTAATTCTGTAAAGAATGTCAATGGTAGTTTAATGGGAATGGCATTGAATCTGTAAATTACTTTGGGCAGTATGGCCATTTTCACTATATTTATTCTTCCTGTGCATGAGAATGGAATGTTTCTTCATTTGTGTCCTCTCTTATTTCCTTGAGCAGTGGTTTGCAATTCTCCTTTAGTCTTTCTTTAGTCTTTTGTTTTTATTTATTTATTTATTTATTTATTTATTTATTTATTTATTTTTGAGACAGGATCTTTTTCTGTTGCTCAGGCTGGAGTGCCGTGGCATGATCATAGCTCACTGCAGCCTCAACCTTCCAGTTTTAAGATTTCCTCCCACTTCAGCCTCCCTAGTAGCCAGGATTGCAGGCATGTGCCACCATACCTAGCTATTTATTTTTTAATTTTTTTGTAGAGATGAAGTCTCGCTATGTTTACCAGTCTCTTCTTCAATTTCTTTCTTCAGTATTTTATAGATTTCAGTGAATACATCTTTTAGTTTCTTATTTAAATTTATTCCTAAGTATTTTATTCTTCTTGATGCTATCATAAATGGGGTTGCCATTATAACCTAGCAATCCTTCTGCCCTATTAAAAACGTCTACCATATGATCCAGCAACCCACTACTGAGTAAATATCCAAAGAAAATTAAATCACTATGTTGAAGAGAGGTATGTACCCCCATGCTCATTGTAGCACTATTCACACTAACAAAGGTATGGAATCAACCTATATTTTCATCTATGGCTAAATGAATAAAGAAAATGTGGTATATACACAATGGAATGCTAGTCAGCCTTAAAAGAAAAGAAAATTCGGTCATTTGTGATGACATTGGTAAACCTGGAAGCCATTAAATTAAGTGGAATAAACCAGACACAGAAAGACACATACCACATCATGTCATTTACATGTGGAATCTAAAAAATGTGAAATAATAAACACAGAGAGTTTAATGATGGTTACTAGGGGTAGGTCGGGGGAAGAAATTGGGAGATGTGGGTCAAAGGGTAGAAATTTGCAATTGTGGGATGAATAAGTCTAGAGATAGAATGTACAGCAAGAGGACTATAGTTAATAATATTGTATTGCATATAATAAAATGGACAAACAAAGAGAAGAAACAAAAAACTATCAATATCAGGAATAAAACAAGATATATTACTAAAGTCTCTGCAGGCATCTAAAAGATAATAAGGGAATATATGAATGACTGTACACACATAATTTTGATAACTCACATGAAATTGACTAATTTCTTATTATGGATTTGTTTCCTGGAGATCATTTGATCTTGTAGGATGGTGAGGACACATCTTAGGAGGATATCTGCATAAAAATTGATATTAACGTGAGTGCTAACCCTCATTTCCTTAAATCAGCTTACTAAAAACTATTTCCGATATCTACATCTCTCTGTTATTTTCTTTTCAAGTGACTTTACAGTCATTTAAGAAAGCTATATATAGATGTAGATATAGATATTTAATTTTAAATAAAA
The DNA here is from genome assembly GCF_029289425.2 of Pan paniscus. Lineage (NCBI taxonomy): Eukaryota > Metazoa > Chordata > Mammalia > Primates > Hominidae > Pan > Pan paniscus. Next base: position 37,175,848 of record NC_073272.2, read on the forward strand.
ATACACATGTTTAAGATATCATAGCCTTAAATGGAAAGAAAGAAGAAAGAAAAAGAAAAAAAGGAAGAAAGGAAGGAAAGAAGGAAGAAAGGAAGGCACAACAACTTAGTAATAATGTATACTTGAACAATAAAATGCAACATATAGACTCAGAAAGCAGAGAAAGGCACTCTACAAAGAATAATAGGCTCACCTGACTGGCATTATTTAGCAGTCTTCTGTGATTTGCATTGTCAGCAGACTCTATGGTACCAAGGCAAAAACAGACCTCTATATTATTCCTTTATTTATTTATCTGATTGGTTGGTTGGTATAAAAAGCTCATACTCAATTTTTTATTTTCACTTTTATATTGTCTTTCTGATCTTGCCCAGATTGGTATCTGAGTCTTCTTTTCCATTTTGACAAAATGTTAACACCATCTATTTTCAACAAATACCACAAATCTAAGATTTCTCTGAAAACACTTAATAAAACTGTCACTATTCCGATTCCTCTATTTTAATTTTCCTTTCCTTTTCTTACATTCTCATCTTCCTAAATAATATTTGCCTTATTTACAAACTATACCAGTGGTACTGATTTTTATTGATAATTTAACATTGTTGCCTGTTGTTTTTTATACCTTCTAAGAAGTCATCTATAAATCATTTACTAAGGAAGACTATAACTTACGATAAAATAATCAAATATTTCCATCATTTAAAGTCCCATTTTCCTACTTTCTTTTTAGAGGACCGTCATTTGTTCTTCTTTGCTTGATATAATAAAAAAAGAACAGTCAGATATATTTTCAAGTGGAGGATAAGTCATCCACCTATCAGAGACTTCTTCAGAGAATAGCAATTGTGTCTCTGCCTCAATGCCCATGCCAAAGCTTGTGGCCAATGTAGCAGTGTCATTTTCCTTTCCCCTTTTCATATCATCCTGTTATAAAGGCTGTGGAAAAGTGAAAGTGCAAAAAGTTAAATCTCTTGGCATACACTGTGCTACTGTTTCAGATAGTTGCTCCCTTAATTGGCCTTTAAATTCTAAATTCTGCAGTGGGCAAGTCACTGAGATTCTACAGTGACAGTATTGGCCAGCCAGCGAATATAGTTATAAGAGGGTCCAGTGCCTGCCTTTGTGACATGCAGTGTTGAAGGCTTTCAAACTGGAGCTCTGCCTCTCCATCTATACCCACATGAATACACTAAAACCTTAGACAGTAAAACTTGTCAAGTTTCATAGAGGCACATATCTCAGGTATTGAGTTTTAGATGTCAGGTTTCCCAAGTAAATAGTTAAAGTGTTTTGAAGCTGTGAATTTCAGTCTTAGTCATAAATATGTGTTATTTCATTAGAATACTGGCAGAAATCCCAGGTATAAATGAGCAAATGAAAGCCATAAGCATTAAAAAACATTTAGTGGGAAGAGATATCTATATGTTTATGCTGAAACTGAGGGAGTTCTCTTAATCATTGTATAGATAGTTAAATAATGTTGATAGCTTTTGAAATTTCTTCTTGCTTAGGTAACTGATAATGGTAAGAAGAAAATACCTCAAACAAGGACAAATGAGAACTATTTCTTACACGTCTACTTTTCACTTCTATTACTTAGAAAATGGAGGGCATACTGGGATTCAGGCTGAGTTATTTACTACCTCAACTCACTGGACAATTGCCATTCTTTCACTATAGTTTTAGTTTTAAGAGCCTAGAATAATACAGAATGAAATATATCTTGACAATTCTCCACTGAAAATGGGCTTGTATTTATATTCAACTGCTTTGATTTGAAGTCCCCTGTAGAGCTCCTATCCCTTTAAAAGTACAGTTACCACCAATCTAGGTATTACTTTAAAAATTCATCCTTTCATCTTTCCTGCCCTGAATGTATTGATGTTTGACTACAAACTTCATTATGTTTTGAGTCTCTCCATCTGACCCCTAAACGTGAAGAATGTGCAAAGAAGAACACAAAAAAACAAACAGGAAAAATCAAAATTCTAGAGAAACACAATATGAAATGATTCTATGTTTCAATGTGTACAACAATAAATAATTTATTCAAACTGCACTACTATCTTGGGCATCTGTGCCTTTTTTCAGTTTTATAATATGGTGTGTGCCCTTAAACATAATCTTCTGACTCACAGTAAATATATTCTTTATTTATATATTCATTCATTTATTTTTAAATCTTCTAGCATACTTGTCTTGGCTAACCAATACACTCTATCCTATTTTCATGGAAGCAGTGCCTGATCAAAAAGTGTTCTAATGATCTAAGTAGGTCAATCCAGTACCTTTTCTGGATTGATAGGGAGATGACAAAAAAAATAGGAAGAAATGACTCTTACCTCTGGAATTGCTAAGCACAGAGGATGAGAATTTGTAACTGTTAAGAAGCATATTTTATCTCATAGAAGAGACCTATCTGAAGAATGAAGTTAAATGAAATTAGCAAAGAGGAATGGTAGATGGAGTCTGGGAAAGCTCTGGCATATACTGGTTCCTACTGTCTGACTTTGGGCCCTGGGTACTGCAACTCTTCAATTTTATAACCTTCTTCAGTTAAGCTTTAGGAGTAGCCTAGTTCCATTTTGGTTTTTTGTTTGTTTGTTTGTTTGTTTGTTTGTTTAAATTATTTTGAGTTGATATCCATCACTTACAACTGAAAAACTTCTGTTTTACTTTAGGATCTCCAATTTCCTTTTGAAAATTGATTTCTAGAAGTATCATTGTTTGCTCAAAGAATGAGTTTTAAGACTTGGTGCATATTGCCAAGTTCTATTCCATGATATAATTTACACTCCATTAATAATGAATGAGAGTTTGCCACAGATACGTTTCTGAAATTCTCCAAATGATGACATATATCTGGGTTTGAGACTGCTTATAATCTAAGTCATTATTTTATTTATTTCTCCAATATTTATTGAGCACCTACAATGTGCCAGGGATTTTCTGTGATCTAGAATATAAAGATCAGGATGTTACTTGACCTGTCTTAAATGAAGTCATACTCAGTGTGAGAAGCACATGGCTTCCCATCTAAATATATCAGGATGTGATCAATGACACGGTGACTTTATGGATAAAGGATCCTAGAAGTACGGGAGAGGAAGCAATGATCTGAGATCAGTAGAAATGGTTTCATAAAGCAGATTAAAATTCACTTTAAACAGAATATTTGACCACGATACAAGTGGAAAGGGTAGAAGAAACTGCAGGAGAAAAAAAGATGCATAAAAGGGAGTAGCTCATTATAGATGAATAATGTAGTGTTTAAAGAATAATGTAAAAAGCATCTGAAATATCTGTGAATTCGACTACTCTAGGGATCTCATATAAGTGGAATTGCATAGTATTTGTCCTTTTGTGTCTGGCTTACTTCCTTTAGCATATTGTTTTCTAGTGTTCAGTTGGTATGGAGTTAAGGGATATGATTCATGATCATCAGGAGAACTCAAGTGAAGAAAGATTGGGTCTGTGCACTGTTATTCAAAATGAACAATATTTGCATCTAAGGGAAGAGTATGGGAAGACCACACTGGGAAGTTAGTGTAGTTATTAAAGCTCTCCTTGGCACATCAAATGCTGGGCATGTGCAGCTGACCTGCAATGAGAAAACCTGGCCATCATGGATTTTATGTATACCCTAGTCTAGAAAAGGATGGAGCTGGATATATAGATGAGATCCATCAGTGCATCAATTCCAGGCAAATACTGGCCAAAAAAAAGGGCAAAAACTAAACATATGCTTAATTTATTGCATAGTCCTGAATGTAGGACAGAGGGTCTCAGATTATGGGAAAATTTCTACAGGACGGGATCATTGAAGACTCCCTTTGGTTGAGATCTTCTACAGTCAGTGCATCTCAGAGAGAGGGATGGAAATCAGAAAAGCCAAAACCATCAAACTGTTAGAAGAAAATGTAGCGGAAATGCTTCATGACACCGTTTGGCAATGACTTATTGGACATGACACCAAAAGCATAGACCACAAAAGGAAACATAGGTAAATGAGACTTCATTAAAATTTAAAACTTTTGTGCATCAAAGGACACAAGGGACAGTGAAAAGGCAAACCACTGAATGAGAGAAAACATTTGCAAATCATATATCAGATAAGGGATTTATATCCAAAATACATTAAAGGAAAACTCCCACAACTCAAAAACATAAAAAGAAGCAGTCCAGTTAAAAAATGGGCAAAGGATTTGAATAGGCTTCTCCAAAGAAGATATGAAGATGGCCAATAAGTACAGGAAAACATGTTCAACATCACTAATTATTAGGAAATGCAAATCAAAATCACAATAAGATGCCACTTCACATCCATAAGGACAGCTATTATTAAAAGCAAAACAAACAAACAAAAAAAAAAAGCAAAAGAAAATTGTTGGTGAGGATGTGAAGGAATTGGAACTTTTGTGTATCCGTGGTGGGAACGTAAAGTGGTATAACCCTTGTGGAAAACAGTATGATTGTTCTCAGAAAACTAGACATAGAATTACTATGTGATCCCATAATTCCTCTTCTGGGTATATACTGAAAACATAAATAAAAAGCAGGAACTTGAACACATATTTGTACACTTAAGTTCATAGCAGCATTATTCACAATAGCCAAAAGGTAGGAAAACCCAAATGCCTTTCAGAAGATGAATAGATACACAGAATGCACTATATACATAAAATAGAATATTATTCCGTTTTAAAAAGGATAGAAATTAGGACATATGCTACAATGCAGATGAACTTCAAAAACAGTATACTAAATGAAATAAGCCAAACATGAAAGGACAAATACTATACAATTCCACTTACATGCGGTCCTTAGAGTAGTCAAATTCACAGAGACAGAAAATAAAATGATGATTACCAGGAGACAGCAGTAGGGAATAATGGGGAGTTATTGTTTAATAGGTACAGAGATTCAGTTTGGGATGATGAAAGAGCTCTGGATGTAGATGGGGGTGATGATTGCACAGCAGTATGAATGCTCTTAATGCCACTCAAATGGACACCTAAAAATGGTTAAAATGACAAATTTTATGTTGTATATATGTTACCACATCAAAAAGCTAAATATTTCAGATGTTTCACAAGCTGGAAAAAATATATATCATGTTTAAAATTTATATTGTTAATTTTGGGCCATCAACATGATCAATATCCTTGGTAATCCTTATTATATATAATATAACAGATCACCCGAAAGAATACAGAAATAAGACTGGTCCTTTTTTCTGTAATATGAACTTTCTCCACAATGTGCCCTGCTATCCAAATGATTACTCCAACGATTACTCCTGACCACTTGTTTCTTCTTTAAGACAGACCAAGTTACACCAAGATACATAACCACAGCCACCCTCACATTCCCCTCCCTAGTCCTTGGCCTTTCTCCCAGCAAGTTGATTCAAGATAGTGTCAGCTCTGTCTGCTTCCTTCAATGACCTTCCAGTTTATTTATGGCCATTATGTCCCTTTCCCCACTTAATATTACCTTTTTCCCCTGACGCAAAGTGAAAACTAGGTTTTCCTCTGGAAAAATTCCTGGAGACCCTGGTTTTATAAGTTTGATGGTCAACCTTTCATTTAGAAAAAAAAAAAAGAATTCACAAACCAGCTACACATTTTGCACCATACATATTTGGGGAGAATCATTTTCTTTCATTTTATTTTTTTCCTGTTTTCTCTAATAAAACATAATTATATGGAACATGACTGTATCACATCCAGGAATGTTTCCTCTCTCCCCTCATTGGTGCTGACTTCTTGTCAGAGTTCAGGGAAATCTACACACTAAGTTGCCCCACAGAAAATAAACTCTCTCTTTTCGGTGGTTCTTTGGGTGTTCTGACATTTAAAAATAAAGGTAGAAACTTGGTCCAGTAGTCAGGATCTCCATAAAGAAGCATATAGCTGATGTTTACTCAAATGATAGTCTCACTGAAGAGGTTTTAAAGCAATTTGTAAGGAGCAAAATCTACCATTATTTTGTTTTGTTCTTTTGGTTCTTGTTAAACAAGAAATGACTCATGAGATATTCATGATCATTGCACTCCTCTAAGAAAGGGATAGTCTGTTACCAATATTTATATAGCTGCACGAATAAGCAAAGGCAATTTATTTTTAAATGTACACTATTCTAATAATAATTACTATCATCCATACTGTCCTATTACATGACTCTCAATTTAAGTGTTTTTGTGGATTCCCAGATAAAATTTTAAACTCTTCTGAGAAAGTAATAGTATGTTTCTGAGTTTAAATTTTTTTTTTTTTTTGAATCGGAGTTTCACTTTGTCACCCTGGCTGGAGTGCAGTGGCGCGATCTCGGCTCACTGCAAGCTCCACCTCCCGGGTTCACACCATTCTCCTGCCTCAGCCTCCCGAGTAGCTGGGACTACAGATGTCCACCACCACGCCTGGCTAATTTTTTGTATTTTTAGTAGAGACGGGGTTTCACCGTGTTAGCCAGGACGGTCTTGATCTCCTGACCTCGTGATCCGCCCACCTTGGCCTCCCAAGGTGCTGGGATTACAGGCATGAGCCACCGTGCCTGGCCTTCTGAGTTTTATTTTTATCCAAGATGCCTAGCAAAGGTGTGTGTGTATTTATAGATGTGTATCATATGTATCTTATGCATATACATCTTACATATCTTATGATATGTATCTTAAATGTATACATATCTTATAAAATATATATACATATGCATATATCTCACACATATATAATTAACATTTTCATACTTAATGTGATTCTCATTTTTAACATACAATTTTTTTTAGAAAGTGAAAACCAAAGAAAAATCATTTAGACTCTTAAAGAGACCTGTGATAGACTTTTAAACATTAATGATGCTATGAATTTCTAAGCTCTGTGTAAACCAAACACATGATTAAAAATGCTTATTTCAAAGTTGTGAAAAATAATTGGCAGGATCAAAAGAAAGGACTCTAGCTCACAGACGAGTCCTCATTCTCATGACAGTAGGGTAAAATAAAAGCACTAGAGCATAAGGTGATCTGATGTAACTATGACAGTTTTCCCCAAGGCAGGATAGAAACTCCTCCCTTTACATATTTTGATATCCCAAATAGGGCTCACTTCCCCATAACTCAAGAATTCCTCATAATTCTTTCACACTGTGTTAGACACAGTCTCTTAAGCAGTTTTATGTGGCACTCTTGAATCTAGACAGGAATAATTTGCTTTGATATTGAAAGGTGAAGGGGCAAACCCCAGAAAGCACCCTCATGAATTTCACAGGCAGGCCTCTTTAACTCAGTTGTTTGCTGGACTGGCCAACTCAAATAAGTGTGTGAGAAATAAAATCAGAGGTCCAGCAAGAGGCTAGAAGGCTGGCTTAATCCTGGCCCAACAGCAGTGTGGTTTAATTCAGTGGAAGTAATTCCACAAATAGAGACAAAATGACAGCAACTTGTTTGGATCTAAGATTTGGCTTCAAGACATGCGCCAATAGGCTTGAGTTGGGATGAATCCCTTGAATTTCTGTGCCATATCCTGTGGAGAAGCTGACTTGACATGCTGTCTTTGAATTCACACATTCTCAATATTTGCTTCTTTTCTGGCTTATTCTCAAATCAGCATCATATACAATGTAAATATCCTACTTCCTATTGCATATCCTTCATGGGCCTCTTGGTGACACCAATACTCAGGACACTGTGTTAGTTACACTCAGAGCATTAGAGATTATTGTCAATGCCTTCTGAAATGCCTACTCCTCATTGCCATTTTCCTCTCTTCCTCCTTCTCATTTCAATAAGCTTAATCTGTGCAAAGATGGTTGGCTTACTTAAGACCTAAAACTGCATTTCACAGTACATATTCTGGCTCTTTCAGTACTAAAAGTCAATTATCTTTGTCTTATTATTCCCTCTTTTGTTAGGGGTCAGTGGAATAGTTATAAGGAAACCAGGGAGAATCATAAACCTATTTTTTTTACATTCCACATTTTCCTATATGGGTTACTAAATATATATTACTAATTACATCATTTTGTTCATGCAAACAATCAAGCAGAAAAAAAAGGAAATATCAAGATGTTGTTATGCATCACTAATTACAGATGAGAGAACATCATTAAGTTGAAAAGAATTTCACTGCAGGAAAATGGCAAAGAAAAAGAAACAAAGTCGCCTAATATTGTTATTATTCAACAGAGACAGAAAATAAAGAAAATGGAGTTTGAACGTTTCTTCAAAGGTATTGTAGAGATAATTTGATGGATATCTACAATCCAATTTGCTGCTGCTTCTTTGGTTTTTTACAATCATAAGTTCAAACTGCACCATAAGTGCATTTTCAAAACAGAGTTCATATAATGACAAAATCTCCCCAGCATGAACAGAAAAAAGGGGGGCTTGATAATTTCATAGTAATTGGTTGTTTACATGAAATTATTTATTTCTGTCCCATCTTGGCTACCTTCTGCATAGTATCCTTTATTCCCTTATACTATCATAAACTTTACACCTAAGCCATCTAAACAGGCATACTTCCCCAGTATGATTTCAAAATTTGGTAATGCTGAATTAATCTTAGCCTGCATTATTGAATATATGTTCTTGTGCCTCAGAAACATATTTGTTCATTTTAGATGTTCCCAGGAATAAATTATATTGATACATAATTCAGAATAATAATTTCAGGCCTCGTTGTGCTTTTTATACTGATTGAACTTGTCTGCTAAGTGAGAAGCTTTACACATTAATAGCCTCAGATCTACAAACTCAGTGAATTCATATTATTTATGAAAAAAACCATAGTGTGACTGACACAATTGAAGAGAAAAAAAACTTGGGCCTATTGAAAATAAATGCCATTTCAATGTGTCTATCTCTTAATCATTAAGGAATAAAGTGAGTCATCTTTATTTAAACTAACAGTTTTTAAGTGGGATAGTGGAAAAAATTTTCTTAGAAGTAATTTTTTTGCACATGTCATGATTTACTTGACTCATGTCTTATAATGTACAATGTAGGTAGTGTCTAAAATTTCTATTACTCCTCAGTAAATATGGAAATATAACTATGAATATTTATAAAAATGCTAGTATAATTTCTTTAGAGATCATTATGATGAACTGAGTTTTGTGGGAAAACAAGAAGAGAAAACGAAAGCTAATGTGATGTTATTTTTTCTGCTAATGCACACAAATCTGCCCCTAATACAAGTCAGGGGGTTACTGAAAGATGCTGTTGTAGAGAGAAGTTGTTTATAATTTAAATGATATGATTTTAGCTCACAGAGGATAGGTAATTGAAATGTTTAGATCATTTAGACACATATTTTAGATATTCTTCTCTCCAAAAGAAAGATTGTACCATATCTGTAGAGTTCTAACTTTTGAATATAAATCTAATGGTTTAAAAAGGCACTTGAAATTGATTTTTTAGAATTGGCAATTCATTAAATCATTTATTCCAAAAATATTTCTGAACACTCCTGTATGTGCTGTGGGGCTAGAATCATGATAAGATACTCAGAACCTGAGTTCTAAGAGAGGTTACAGCTCAACAGTTTGGAGTTCGCACTAGTTTTTACTCTTTCACGGCTGGTAGTCTTCCCAATCTCCTTGGGCTAACAGCTGCCTTCTAAGTAGTGGTGAGGTCTTTGGCTGTGGCAAAGAATTTTTTCTTTGGGAATACATTTCATTTGGAGTGAATCTGCCAACATTACCAGCATCTCTATCCCCAGTAGCAAATAATAGAGCAGACCAATCTAGACAACTTGGAGTCTAAACAACTCAAGTTGGGCTTTATTTTCTTCTTAATTTGGTTTGCACATCAAGAGGAGGTGCTAACATCCTAAGGGAAAAAAAATTGCACGTGCATCTTCCTTTCTCATTCTATCTCCTTTCATTCCAGCTAGGTGTGAAACCAGAAAATCCAAGACAGGTCTCAGTTCATTTAGAAAGCTAATTTTGCCAAGGTTGAGGACGTGCCCGTGACACAGCCTCAGGAAGTCCTGATGACATGAGCCCAAGGTGGTCAGGGCACAGTTTGGTTTTATACATTTTAGGGAGACATGAGACATCAATCAATATATGTAAGAAGTACATTGGTTTGGTCTAGAAAGGCGGGACAACTTGAAGCAAAGGCAGGAAGACTGGAAACAGGGAGGGAGCTTCCAGGTCACAGATAGGTGAGACACAAACGGTTACATTCCTTTGGGTTTCTGATTAGCCTTTCCTAATGAGACAAATCAGATACGCATCTATCTCAGTGAGCAGAGGGGTGATTTTGAATAGAACAGGAGGCAGGCTTGCCCAAGCAGTTTCCAGCTTGAGTTTATCTTAGTGATTTTGGGGACCCAAGATATTTTCCTTTCACATTTCCTCCCTTTTCTTTTTAAAAATCTTTTGGGGAAAGCATTTTACAAGAAGTTTAGTCTCTGGTCTCAGGTTTCATCTGATCTCTCATGGCTAGGACAGTATATTCCTAGATGGGTAGGTCCCAAAAGCTCATTTTTAGCAGGTTGTGAAGCCTCATGTCCTGTGAAGATAAAGTAGGGAAGAGGAAGGGAGAAAACACAACAAACAAAAGAACAATCCTGGAAAAAGCAATATAGGCCACATTACTCTGAAGTCCATACATTAATAGGCAGGTATGAAAGTGGCTTATGTATGTAAATAAGTTGCTGTTATTTTCTTCTGAAGTTTAATTTGTCTGGCTTCAGTTCGCAGGTTGGTTCCTTCCAAGCCTCTGGTATCTATCATTTCATCTTCTACCTCCATGAAATCGACTTCTTTAGCTCCCACATATTAGTGAGAATATGCAATATTTGTCTTTCTGTGCCTGGTTTATTTCACTTAACATAATGATCTCCAATTCCAACCATGCTGGTGCCAATGACATATTTTATTGTTTTTTTAATGGCCAAATAGTATTCGATTTTGTACATGTACCACATTTTCTTTACCCATTCATCCACTGATAGACATTTAAGTTGATTCCATATCTTTGCTATTGTAAATAGTATTTAACAAACTTACTGAGTACATATTAAATACGTAATTTTTGAAGCTATGTTATATTTGTTTTATTTATATTTTAATGTAAAGCTTATAGGAATTTTATGCAATGTATTTTTTTTATTATACTTTAAGTTCTAGGGTACATGTGCACAACGTGCAGGTTTGTTACATATGTATACCTGTGCCATGTTGGTGTGCTGCACCCATTAACTCATCATTTACATTAGGTATATCTCCTAATGCTATCCCTCCCCCCTCCCCCAACCCCACGACAGGCCCCAGTGTGTGATGTTCCCCTTCCTGTGTCCAAGTGTTTTCATGTTCAATTCCCACCTATGAGTGAGAACATGCGGTGTTTGGTTTTTTGTCCTTGCAATAGTTTGCTGAGAATGATGGTTTCCAGCTTCATCCATGTCACTACAAAAGACATGAACTCATCCTTTTTTATGGCTGCATAGTATTCCATAGTGTATATGTGCCACATTTTCTTAATCCAGTCTATCATTGATGGACGTTTGGGTTGGTTCCAAGTTTTTGCTATTGTGAATAGTGCCGCAATAAACATACGTGTGCATGTGTCTTTATAGCAGCATGATTTATAATCCTTATTACCCAGTAATAGGACGGCTGGGACAAATGGTATTTCTAGTTCTAGATCCTTGAGGAATCGCCACACTGTCTTCCACAATGGCTGAACTAGTTTACAGTCCCACGAAGATTGTAAAAGTATTCCCGTATTTTGAAACTGATTTTTAAAGAGGATGAACTGAAATTCAGTAAGACTGAAGAATTTGCCAAGGATAGACAACTACAAATATAGACTGATTCTCAAATATATGATTTCTCCTCTATGTTTTAATGTGTCAGAATTTCATAAATGGTTAAGCTCTTTATATGTCTATTAGGTTTCATCTTTCCGGAAGCTATTGCACACCAGTCTAGGTCAAATAGGAGTAGCTCTGCTGTATTTGTTAAGGCTGAGAAAAATACTGACTGCCTGAAAAGAACAGCTATGTCCTGGAAAAAGCAAACGTGGTTGGAAATTTTTATTATAGAGTAAGAGGACCACAGTAAGAAGTCATCCAAAAGTACATAAGGAGTCACTTGAAGAATCCTTTATTCATCTTGATACTTTGTTAGCTAGGCATCCACTGATGGTAAGAAGACTGTGGTTCCTCTATTTATGAAGGCTGAAGGAATCTGTACCTGAGTTTAACAACATACAATTTAGTGAACTCCAATTTTATGTGCAAGGTATGAAATATTTATATATGTAAGTCTGAGTGTTATGATGTTTGCTTTATCTATTGAGTTTTTTCCTTTCTCAGATGTCAGGGCACTAACCACATCATCCATGCTCCTGAAAAACACCATGCTGTAGTTTATGTAGTTTAAATGTGATGCTAGCTGCTTCTCTGGGAACAAGAAGCCTTCTCCTTCAGCTGCTGAACTGGAAAATCTTTCTTGTTGTTCTTTGAATGGTACCTCGACCAGAGGCTCATTTTTCCCTCAGGAACTCGAACACAATGGCATGAGAAAGATCTCTTATTTTTAGCTTCTCTGAAGACATATGTCCTCATTGATGACATTCAGTTTCTGCAGGGGAAAACCTTCAGCATCCACCATGCTGAGAAATGAGCAACACACCAGACAAAAATTGACTCAGTACTAATGAAAATCTTCGGGGAAAACAAGTCTGCTGTTCAGTAGATACCATTGCATTGTACAACACAAATATCATTTTTTTATTTTGGCAATGAGAAATCTGCTCTAATACAGCATTAGATTGAGATGGTTTCCGAATGTTGAATATAGCTCAGCACAATGAGGATATAAGAATTTAGTATAGAGAGGGAGAAGGAAAGAGTCCTCAAGGAAAAAACATGTATCAGAGATAAAGTTTTGAAGTTTGAAGCTTTAAAGTATTCTTACTATATTGTGGCCATACCTCCTTTTTGTGGCTGTGATACAGCTTCATCTCATTTGTTTTGTTTAAAAAATTAAACCATGATTTGTAGATGACAAATGTTTTCTTGAAGTCAAAACCCTATTGCTTATTTTATCAATTATTGTTTGGCTTCAGCAAGTTATTCACTTTCTTTGAAACTTAGCTTCTGTGGCATATTGAATTTTCCAAAGATGACTACAACAATATCCCCCAACCCCTTCTAGAACATGCCCTTCTAGAGGCCGGGTGCGGTGGCTCACACCTGTAATCCCAGCACTTTGGGAGGCTGAGGCAGGCAGATCACAAGGTCAGGAGATCGAGACCATCGTGGCTAACATGGTGAAACCCTGTCTCTACTAAAAATACAAAAAGAAATTAGCCGGGTGTGGTGGCGGGCACCTGTAGTCCCAGCTACTCGGGAGGCTGAGGCAAGAGAATGGCGTGAACCCAGGAGGCGGAGCTTGCAGTGAGTCGAGATCTCACCACTGCACTCCAGCCTGGGCGACAGAACAAGACTCTGTCTCAAAAAAAAAAAAAAAAAAAAAAAAAAAAGAACACGCCCTTCTAGAACATTGCCACTTTCTTTTCAATGCATGGACTCTTATTCCCCTCTTCTTTAATCTGCATGGGTTTGTGACTTATTTTTAACCAATAGGGTGAGGTAGCAGTGATACTGCTTGATTATTAAGGCTAGGTCATAATAGACAATGCTGCTTCTGCTTTTTTCACTAGATCATTTGCTCTTGGATTCCTGGGCCACCACATTCAAAATTCAATTACCCAGAGGCTTCCATGTGATAAGGAAGCCAAGTCATGAGTGAGGGCATGTTCCTTCTGTTAGCAGTTCCAGTCTTCAAATCCTCCTAGCCTAGGGAATATTTGAATTTTAGAGTATTTGAGTTCAGAGTGGTATGGTGAACCCAGGTGAATGAGCCTCACATTAAAACAGCCCCTGCCCTCAATTTACCCTCAGGCTTTCCAACTGAGACACCTGACATCATAGAGAAGAAACAAGAGTCCTCTGCTATACCTATTCTATATTTCTGACCCACAGAATCCATGAGTATAATAAAATATGCTTATGATACTACCTTTATAGTGTTTTTGTGTACATTTGTACCTGAGTACAATTATAACCAGGACAGACTTCACATAAAGTTGAGGGAGTACAATTAGTTTATGTATGGAAAAACTTCCTAAGCTGTAAAGTTCATCTTTCTTAAATGAAGACATTTCTCTTTTTCTGCCTTGTAACTCAAGGCCTGCAGATATTACAGGGCCCTGTTTCCTAGCAATCTTCACTTTCAAATCACCTCTCCTTCATCCTAAAGGAACCCTAAGTTTTTTGAAAATAGTAATTTCTGCAAAAGTATCACACACACTATATATGTGTGTGTGTGTGTATAAATGCATACATATTTTCGTGTTTACCATTGACACATGGATACTGATAAGACAATGTATTTACTAGGAAAACATGTTTACAAACACAAGTAGTCATTTAGTAATACTATTTTTGGAATATATATATATATACCATAAAAAACTCATGCATTTTTGTATTGAATAACTTTTTTCAAGAGAAAGAACTTAGGTTAATGTCAGTTCAGCTGACATTTTTTTCACTAAAAACATGAAACATTTTGTAGTTATATGTAAAGTTATATTATCCCAAAGATACATCATAAATGCATAGTCTCCCCACTTTTTTTCTTCTCTGTCCTTTTAAAGACCCTGGGAGATACAGAAGGCCTCAGAAATACATGGAACATATGTTCTTGAGTGGCATCAGGATCTCTCTTCAGTTTTTGACCATGACTTGATTTTCTTTTTGAGTTGGCACAGTTCTTATTTTCTCTAAAGTTAAGCCTTTTCCACATACAAAAACCCCCTTTACATGTAATAGCTAAGAAGTATAACAAAATGTCAGTTACTAGGTGTCCCAGCATCCTGGGAAACCCATAATGACTGTGGATGGTTGAACAGACATAGTATGAGTCCTCCATAAACAATATTGAAGTGGCTTGGAAAAAGGGGAAATAGGTCATAATAATACAAATCAAGGCTTGATACTTTCCATAATGAAATATTTTACAAATTTCCCTCTTCTTTAATTTTAAAAGGATATTTTTCTTATTTTTATGCATTTTTACTTACAGTATCACATAAAATTAAAAGCATTAGAAAAAATCTAAAAGATTAAAAATGTGTTTTTTTAAAAAGGAACCTTAGAGTTTTTAAAAAATCACAGAAAAGACTATTTCCAAAAGAACTTATTATAATCATTACAAAAGGAGGTATTTTTCTCACTATTCATCAAGCTGATTAGCAAAATATTTCAGCAACCAGGAAGTCATTTTCTATCAGTTCAAGTGCCTGAAATTTAGTTCAAGGTGTGAGTAAATTGAAAATAATTGTTGCAATATAGGAAAAAATAAAATAGATTTTTTCATATGTAGAATTACCATTTTCTTAAAGGTGTCAATAGCATTCTTTGCATTTTAGAGTAATTTGGTTCAGAATGATATAGACATGTCATTTACCTTAGAAATCACATGGAGATTATTTGAAAATAACATTTGTCATTATATTGCTAAACCTCTATATGTACTCTATTAGACACAGCCTTTCCTTATTCTTCGAATTTATTTTTCTGCACTATAGAGTTCAGTCAATTCTGCCACCAGACTCTGGTTTATGTTCGTTTTGACTTCATCCTATCTTAGTACTGACCTATATGATATCATACCTTCTCTGTAAAACCTACTACAATCTGATTCTCATTAATAATGTACATATCAGGATCCTCCTGTGTGTTTAAATTGGAATTCTAGGATTTTATCCTATTAAGATTGAACACAGCTTAGCTAGTAAGTAGGTCCTTTTCCCCATAAGTTGCTAGAGTATAGCAGTTCTGATGATATTTTTATGTCAGGTCTGCCCTGACAGTAGATAAACAGTTACTCTCCTAGGCCAACAGCAAAACTTGTCACAATTTTTAATTTAAAATTTTTTTGAGGGGGGACAGAGTCTCACTCTGTCACCCAGGCTGGAGTGCAGTGGCGCCATTAATTTAAATTTTTAATAATGGACGGTAAATGGGTTGGTTTATCTAGTAAAAGATTCAGGAAAGGTGAGTGGTAAGGTCCAAAAGAGGAAAAGGAGGCAGAGGTAATTTAGTTCTTTTGGTAGATATTTATCATACTCTTACTTAGAATCTTGCTATCCAAATTTTCAAAAACACATGATTGTTCAAAGTAAGAATTTTAGTTAGACACAGTTTCAAGATTTAAATGAGAAACAACGTGCAGAAGGGAGAATTTTCCCACTTCTTCATTCATTGTTTGAGGTCATTTTACTGCATCTATTACAATCACTTCACATATAGTATGAGGACTTAATATACTTCCATTTCTCCCCTTCTGGTCTTTCTGCTCTTGTTTGTATGCACTTTACTCTTACATACATAATAAAGTCTACAATATAGTATTATTATTATGGTTTAGAAAGTGAGATTCTGTACCCAAACATGGTAGAAACACAAAACAGCCTTTTAAATCAGGACTTCAACCTTGTCCCACTAATGCACCATTCTGTGGATGTCCCAAGTTTTAGTAGGAAATGCTCTCATATTCTGAATGAGATTTAAAAGATGAAGAGAAGTCAAAAGTGAAAGAGAATGATGAGAACTGCTGGATTTAAGGAATTGTGTTCTTCCATTCCAGAGTTGGAGAGGCAGGAAGGCTGCATAGGTATCATCTTAGTTTGTGTGGTGCTGCCATAACTGAATATGTGAGACTGAATAGTTTACAAGAACAGACATGTATTTCTTACAGATCTAGAGGTTGGAAAGTCCAAGATCGAGAGGCCACATCTGGTGAGAATGTTTTTGTTGTAGCAACCCACAGCAGAATGTGGAAGGGCAAGACAAAACATGTATAAGAGAGAGAGGACCAAACATGCTTTTATAACAAATCCACTCTAGCAATAATAAACTCACTCCATCAATAACAACACTGAGCTCTCATGACCTAATTAACTCTTAAAGGTCCCTCCTCTCAAAACTGTTGCACTGGAAATTAATTTTCCAATACCTGAACTTTGAGGAACACATTCAAACCGCAGCAGATGTGTTCAGTCCATGAAATTCTTTGTGCTATGCATTTATAATTGGTGAAATTTTCTGTATATATTCCATAGTTCAATAAAAAATGCAAATGTAAAAGGCAATATCGAAAAAAATTTCAAGGAGATAAAAGAGAGAGGAAATATTTTATTTTACCAATTGAGGTGTCAGATGTAATAGCAATATATGATGATTTATCTTAACCATCTGTAAATTACCTTGTTTCACCAATTTATTTAATGGGAAACTCAGTTTTCAAACAAAAAGAAAAAAAGAGGAAGTGGGAAAGAGCCAAGATGGTCAACTAGATGCAGCCAGAAAGAGCTTCACACATGAAGACAGACACAACTATCAAGTAGACTGGCACACCCTGAACACTGAGAAAGAAAACATTGAGAGTGGAAAAATGGAGGATGCAAGCCCTGGGCTGAAAGAAAAGAAAGCTGAGAACCCTGCAAGGAGTTGCCAAGTAGCAGGACTCATTTCTGGCCCTCGGCGGCTCCTAGGGAATGGGTGAGTGAAATAACCATGGAGCGTCCCACTCCTACCACAGATTTCCATAATCCTAGCTGTGTGAGACCACATGACTCCACTGACATTTAGCTGGCAGGGAGAGTTGGCAAAGACAGAACTCCAACCTGTGCTGAGCGCAGATGGTTTGGCACTGGAACAGCTGCAGTGGAGCATGGACATGGGCACCCATTCCACAAGGCTGACCATATTTTTCTAGGCAACTTTAGACTTTGTTAGTTGCTGAATCTGCACAAAACAGAGCTGTCCTGCCTATAAAACTGGGTCAATCTGAGAGTCCCCCTGTCTACCAGTCTCTCCCAGGGTCCCTGCCTGGCTGTACCTGCGTAGAGCACAGCCTCAGCTGCCCAGCCTAAATGCTTGCTAGCAGCCAGTGCCATACTGCTTTCTCTAGAAGACACTGCATACCTGTCAGAGTACTGTTGCAAATGGACCACTGCTGGTGTGCACCTGCTTTCAGCCTTCCTCCACCAGCATGCATTCACTTCCAGCCTTCACCCCTGCCTCACCAGCATGCATGTGCATGCAGAACCCCCACTGTCCTGCCATCATGAATGAGCACACAGGGATGCCTGACACCCCACTGGCACACATGCACACAGGAACCCACAACTGCTCTGCTGGTGCACATACATGCAAGAAACCCCACTACCTCACTGGCACATTTTTGCCTACAGCCCCCATTGGAGAATTGGTGCCGGTGGACTGGAAATACCTTGGCCCCTCAGTGGAGCAGGTGCTTAATTTCAAGGGGCCAGAGAACAAAGCTAAGGGCCTGATCCTAGGCCCCCAGGATTATAACACATAGCCCAGGAGTGCTGAGCTGAAGCTTGCCCCACTGAAAGCATGCAGAATAAAGCCAATCAGCTGAACCCAATCTATAGCACAGTCAAACCTTCAAGGGCATTAAAGAATATAAAAGCAAAAAACCCTATCCAAAAAAATAGCAATTCCCAAAACTAAAGTAACATCTGACCACACAGATGAGAAAAAAAAATAATAATAACAGAAAAAGAACTCTGGCAACAGTAAAAGCTAGAGTGTCTTCTTAACTCCAAATGACTACAGTAGCTCCCTATCAATGCTTCCTAACCAGACTGAAATCCTGAAATCAGAGGCATAGAACTCAGAATCTGGATAGTAAGAAGGCTCATCAAAATACAGGAAAAAATGGAAACCCTATCAAAGGAACACAATAAAACAGTCCATGAAATGAAACATGACATAGCCATTATAAGAAAGAACCAAACTGAACTTCTCAAAAAAAAATCCACTACAGGTAATAAAAAATGCAATTGGAAGACATAATAACAATACACCAAGCTGAGGAAGAATTTCAGAGCTCAAATATGGCTCCTTTGAATCAATGCAGACAGACAAAAATAAGGAAAAAATAGTTTTAAAAAATGAACAAAACCTCTGAGAAATACGAGATTATTTAAAAAGACTCAATCTACAATTCATTAGCATTCCTGAAAGAGATGGAGAGAGCAAGAAACATTGAAAATATATTTGAAAATATTGTCCACAAAAATTTCTGCAACCTTGCCAAAGAGAATGATATATAAATTCAGAAAATTCAGAAAACCCCTATAAGATACTCTACAAGACAGCCATCCCCAAAACACATAGACATGAGATTATTCAAAGTTAATGCAAAAGAAATATCATAAAGGCAGCTAGAGAGAAAGGGCATATAACATACAAAGGGAACTCCATCAGGCTAACAGTAGATCTTTCAGAAGAAACCTTACAAGCCAGAAGGGATTGGAGGTCTATATTCAACCCTCTAAAAGAAAACAATTTTCAACCGAGAATTAGATATCCACTCAAACTAAGCTTCATAAGCAAAGAAGACATAAAATCCTTTACAGACAAGCAAATCCTAAGTGAATTTGTTACCACCAGACCTACACTACAAGAGGTCCTTAAGGGAAGGCTAAACATGAAAACAAAAGAACAGTGCCTGCCAACAATAACACACTTAAGTAAATAGCCCTCTGACACTATAAAACAACTCTACAATCAAATATACATAACAACCAGCTAAAAACATGATGACAGGATCAAATCCTCACATATCAATATTAATCTTGAATGTAAAGAAACTAAATGCCTCACTTAAAAGACACGGAGTGGCAAGTTGGATAAACAAGTAAGACTCAACTCTATGCTGTCTTCAACAGACCAATCTCACATGCACTAACACCTATAGACTCAAAGTAAAGGGACTGAGAAAGATCTATTAAGCAAATGGAAAACAAAAAAAGCAGGGTGGTTGTTCTTATTTTAGACAAAAGAGACTTTAAACCAATAATGATCAAAAAGGACGAAGAAGGGCATTACACAGTGATAAAATGATTCTATGGAACAAGATGACTTAGTATCCAAAATATATATGCATCCAACACTAGAGCATCCAGATTCACAAAACAAGTTCTTAGAGACCTTTGAAGAGGGTTAGATAACCACATAATAATAGTGGAAGACTTCAACACACCACTGACAGTGTTAGACAAATCATCGAGGCAGAAAACCAGCAAAGATATTTGGGACCTACATTCAACACTTGACCAAATGAACCTAACAGACATTTACAGAATACTCCACCCAACAACAACAGAATACACATTTTTCTCATCTATACATAGCACATATTCTAAGATCAACCACATAAAGTAATTGTGGTTTATGCTGAACAGTACTAAACAGAACTAAAACATCACATGAGCAGAACTAAAAACCACATGATCATCTCAATAGATGAAGAAAGGGCTTACAATAAAATTCAGCATCCCTTAGTGTTAAAAATCATTAACAATCTAGGCACTGAAGGAATATGCTTCAAAGTAATAAGACCCATCTATGAAAAACCCACAGCCAACATTATACTGAATGGGCAAAAGCTGGAAGCATTCCACCTGAGAACTGGAGCAAGACAAGAATGCCCGCTCTCACCACTTCTGTTCAACATAGTGTTGGAAGTCCTTGTTAGAGCAATTAGGCAAGAGAAAGAAATAAAACACATCCAAATAGGGAGAGAGGAAGTCAAACTATCACTGTTTGAAATATGATTCTACACTTCTTTCTGCCCAAAGGCTCCTAGAAGTGATAAACAACTTCAGCAAAGTTTCAGCATGAAAATCAATGTACAAAAATTAGTAGCACTTCTATACAGCAATAACATACAAGTTGAGAACCAAATTAAGAAGGCAATCCCATTCATAATAAACACAAAAGAATAAAGTATCTAGGAGTACAGCTAACCAGAGAGGTGAAATATCTCTACAATAAGCATTACAAAACAATACTGAAATAATGCAGAGATGGCACAAATAAATGGAAAACCATTCCATGCTCATGGACAGGAAAAATCAATATTGTTATAATGGCCATTCTCTCCAAAGCAATTTACAGATTCAATGCTATTTCTATCAAACTATAAAGGACATTTTTCAGAGAATTAGAACAAATTTATTCTAAAATCATATGGAACCAAACGAAGCTGAATAGCCAAAGTAGTCCTAAGCAAAAAGAACAAAGCTGGAGGCATCACACTACTTGACTTGAAACTGTACTGCAAGGTTACAGTAACCAAAACAACATGGTACTGGCATGCAAACAGACACCTAGGCCATTGGACCTGGTTAGTGAACACAGAAATAAAGGCACACACCTACAACTATTTGATCTTTGAAAAAGGTGACAATAACAAGCAATGGGGAAAGGACTCTCTATTCAATAAATGCTGCTGGAATAAGTGGCTAGGAATTTATCTATCTCTTCTAGGTTTTTTGGTTTGTGTGCATAGAGGTGTTCACAGTAGTTTCTGATGGTTATTTTTATTTCTGTAGGGTCAGTGGTAACATTCCCTTTATTATTTCTAATTGTGTTTATTTGAATCTTCTCTCTTTTCTTTTTTATTATTCTAGCTAGCAGCCTATCTTAATTGTTTTTCAAAAGACCAACTCCTGTATTTGTTTATTTTTTAATAGATTTTCATGTGTCATTTTCCTTCATTTTGGCTCTGATTGTGTTATTTCTTGTCTTCTGCTAGCTTGTGGGTTGATTTATTCTTGCTTCTCTACTTCTTTCCATTGCAATAAGTTGTTAAGTTGAGACTTTATTTTTGATGTGGATATTTAGTGCTATGAATTTTCCTCTTAACACTGTCTTAGTTGTGTCCCAGAGATTCTGGTATGTTGTATCTTTTTTCTCATTCGTTTCAAAAATCTTCTTGATTTCTGCCTTAATTTCATTATTTAACCCAAAATCATTCAGAAGCATGCTGTTTTATTTCTATGTAATTGCATGGTTTTGAGTGATTTCCACAGTCTTGACTTCTATTTTTATTGTGCTATGGTTCAAGAGTATATTTGGTATGATTTTATTTCTTTGAATTTGCTGAGGATTGTTTTATGTCCAATTATGCGGTCAATTTTAGAGTATGTGCCACGTGGGAATGAGAAGAATGTATATTATGTTGATTTTGGGTGGAGAGTTCTATTGAAATCTATCAGATCCATTTGGTCCAATGTTGAGTTTATGTCCTGAAGATCTTTGTTAATTTTCTGCTTCGATGACCTGTTTAATATTGTTAGTGGAGTGATGAAGTTTTCCATTATTATTTTGTAGAAGTCTGTGTCTCTTTGTAGGTCTCTAAGGACTTCCCTTATGAATCTGGGTGCTCCTGTGTTGGGTGCATATATATTTGGGATAGTTAGGTCTTCCTGTTGAATTGAACCCTCCTTTACCATTATATAATATCATTCTTTGTCTTTTTTATCTTTCTGGTTAAAATTCTGCTTTGTCTGAAATTAGAATTGCAACCCCTGCTTTTTTCTGTTTTCCATTTGCTTGGTAGATTTTCCTCCATCCCTTTATTTTGAGCCTGTGGGTATCATGATGTGTAAGATGGGTCTCTTGAAGACAGCATACCATTAGGTCTTATTTTTTTCTTCAGTCTGCCACTCTGTACTTTTTACGTGGGGCATTTAGCCTATTTATATTCAAGGTTATTATTAACATGTGTGGATTTGATCCTACTATTGTGCTGTTAGTTGGTTACTATGTTGGCTTGTTTGTGTGGTTGCTTTAGAGTGTCACTGGTCTGTATGTTTAAACATGTTTTATGTTAGCTGGCAGCAGTCTTTCCTTTCCATATTTAGTGCCTCTTTCAAGATCTCATGTAAGGCAGGTCTGGTGGCAATAAGCTCTCTCAACATTTGCTTATCTGAAAAGGATATTATTTCTCTTTAACTTGAGAAGATTAGTTGGTTGGATATGAAATTATTGGTTGAAGGTTTTTTTCTTTACAAATGTTGAATATAGACTCCCAATCTTTTCTGGCTTGTAGGGTTTCAGCTGAGCAGTTTTCTGTTAGCTTGATAGTGTTCCTTTTACAGGTGACCTACCCATTCTCTGTAGCTGCCTTTAACATTCTTTATTTTCAACCTTAAAAAAAATCTGATGATTATGTGTCCTGGGGATGATATTCTTGTTAGCATCTTGCAAGAGCGTTCAGTATTTCCTGAATTTGACTGTTTGCCTCTCTAGCATGGCTGGGAAAGTTTTCATGGATGATATGCTGAAATATGTTCACCAAGTTGTTTGCTTTGTCCCCCTCCCTTTTGGGGATGCCAATGATTCATAGATTTGGCCTCTTTACATAATCCCATACTCTCAGACGTTTTGTTCATTCCATTTTATTCTTTTTTATTTATTTTTGTCTGACTGCCCTATTTCAGAGAACCAGTCTTCCAGTTCTGAGATTTTTTTCTTCAGCTTAGTTTACTCAACTGTTAATACTTGTGATTGCATCGTGAAATTTTTGTATTGTGTTATTCAGCTCTGTCAGACTCATTAGCTTCTTTCCCATACAGACTGTTTCATCTTTCAGCTCCTTTATTGCTTTATTTTGATTCTTAGTTTCCTTAAATTGGGTTTTCCTATCCTCCTGAATCTCAATGATCTTTTTTCCTATTTATATGCTGAATTCTATTTCTGTCATTCCAGCCAGTTCAGCTGGTTCAGAACTCTTCTTTGAGAACAGGAGTGGTTGTTTGGAGGACATACAACAGTCTGGCCATTTGAGTTACTGGACTTCTTGCATTGGTTCTATCTCTCTATGTGGGTATTCTTTTAACTGCAATGTAGAATGAGTACAGTTAATAGACATCTTTTATGGATTTTTTTCACAGGGCTGAAGCTTTGTGCAGAGTCTTTATTTGCAGCTGACTTCTTGTCTCTCGTTTCAGAGGGTGTATGTTAGCAAGGTGTTTTTGGTGTTGAAGCTTTGGAATGTGATGCAGGAGGTGGCACTTAGATTTACTGGTCAGTTGGTAGACTCTTGCCCAGTTGTGTGGCTCCCCTATGTTTCCTCATAGTTTCAACTGTGTTAACTTTCAATACTCTAAAATGTGGGTTCCTCTTCCCCTTAATGCTGGCTGTAGGTTGTGACTTGCCATTCCTGGGCTGCCCACTGCAGCTCTGGGACAATCCAGTGTTTATGTTCATTCCCCAACTTGAAGGTAGCAGAAGGGACCTTAGTAGTGGGTATGGCCAAGGATCTTTTGCTTGTCTGCTGGAGGCTCCACCACAGAGAGTTGCAGGTCAGCAATTGCTCAGTGCAGTCAACCCAGGATGGAAGGTCTGTGCTGTGAGTGCAAGCTGGGGGTTCCCTGTCTGGTGACGAGCAGTGGGGGATGGGTGGGACCTGTGGGAGACAGATTGGCCTCCCCTCCTTTGGTGAACTGTAGCTTGTTACAGGTGTGGATGAAGCACTTAGTGTCTCTGCTCCTTCGTTAGTCCATGGGTAGCAAGGGCAGTTCCACTGCAGAGGCAGTGGTAGAGAGGCTTTTACTTGCCCCTGGGGTCTCTGTCCAGTGGGCTGCTGAACGGCTACTGGCTTGACAACTCTGGCAGGAGAGTGGCTGGAGGCCCAGGCCTGGAGGACCTGCTCAGTGAGGAGATGTGAGAACAAGCACCCACATAACCATCTCACCACTTTTCTGTAGGACTCCTGTGGTATGCTGGGAACCACTCTAGTCCCTAGTCACCTCAGATTTTCCAGTGCCTGGAGGTATCAGCATTGAAGCCTGCAAAACAGCAAAGATGGTGGCTTGCCCCTCCCTCTGGGAACTCCATCTGAGGGAGGTACATTCCTGTTGCCAGCTTGAACACACCTATAGGAGGTGGCTGGAGACCTTGGTTAAGAGGTTCCCCCCAGCAGTAAGGAGGAAAAAGATCAGGGACCTGTTTACAAAAGCAGTCTGGCCACATTTTTGTAGGGCAGCTGTGCTGTGCTGGGAGACTGCTCTCACCCCTGGTCAGCTTGGCCTCTCCAAAGCCCAAAGACTAGAATGGCTAATTTGCCCAAAGAGCAAAGATGGCTGCCCAACTCTCCCTCTGGGAGCTCCGTCAGCTGGAGAACACTGGTGGGGGTGGCTGGAGACCCCGGTTGGGACATCCTTCCCAGTGAGGCGAAATAGGATTGGGGACCTACTTTAAAATGAAGTCTGGGCACGTTTTCAAAGAGCAGCTCTGCTGTGAAGGGGACCACTTCTGCCCCTGTTCAGTTTGGGCTCTCCAAGGCCCAGAGGCTGAAATGGCTAAGTCACTCAATCAGCAAAGATGGTGGCCCACCCCTTCCTCTAGGAGTTTTGTCCCAGGAAGGTTTTAAATCTCTGGCTGGAGAACACCAGCAGAGGTGGCTAGAGACCTCAGTTAGGAGGTCCCACCCGGTGAGGAAGAATGGGATTAGGGACCTGCTTAAAAAAGCAGTCTGGTCATGTTTCCATAGAGCAGCTGTGCTGTGCTGGGGGATGGTTTCTGTCCCTGGTCAGCTTGGACTCTCCAAAGCCCAAAGTCTGGAACAGCTAAGTTGTCTAATAAGCAAAGATGGCAGCCTGCCCCTTCCCTTGGAAGCTCCATCTCAGGGAGGTGCAATGCTGCTACCAGTAGTTGGCTGCAATTCCAAGTCAGTGGGTCTTATCCTGTGAGGTGCCATGGAAATGAGACAGCCAGTTGGGACGTGTTCCCTAGCAAAACTCCATTCTGCACTGGGATGGAGCCACAGAAGTTTGTGCTTTTTGCAGGAGGGAAGAGCCCGGTCCCTCCTCTTCTTGTGTAGAACCTGGGATTCAAACTGCAAGGGGGGAATTGCACCAGCAGGGACTCTGGCTTTGCAGGGGGCCCCTGTTTCCCTTTTCTTCCTTTTCATCCAATAAAATCCTGCCCTGCTCATCCTTCAAATTGTCTGCAAGCCTAAATTTTCATGGCCGTGTGATAAGAACCCCCATCTTTAGCTGGACTAAGGAAAATTCCTGCAACAGAAGTGGGGCCTCCAGACTGTTGCTGCTCAGCCCTGTGGATTCAGCCTCTTTCCTAGGGGTATGTATGGGGTCTAACCTCCCATTTTGCCAAAGTTGCATCTACTTTTGCCGGGAAGCCCAGAAAGCCCGGGTATCTAAGGCTCCTGGGTCTCTGGGTGTGCCTGAGAAGGTTCTCCTCCAAGACTCTATGTCGTTCTGTGTGTCAGACTGAAGGCTGTGGTGGAGTGAGTTCACAAGGCGATCTCCTGACCTGAGGGTTGCAATGATCTGTGGGAAAGTGTGGGGTCCTGGGGTTGCACATTCACTCACCATTTCTCTGGGCGGGGGAGGTTCCCACGGTTCCATGTCACTCCCAGGTGGGCTGTCATCCTGCCTTGCTTTCCTCCATTCTCCGTGGGTTGAGTTGTTTGTTTGATTAGTCCCATTGCATGTACCTGTATGTTTCAGTTGAAGGTGCTATATTTACTTTCCCCTTCTGTTCCTCTCCAGGAGAGCTGCATACACTAGTTGCTTCTAGTTGGCTATCTTGGCCACTTTCTGCCAATTTCTCTGTTGTTGACAAATTATAGTTGTATATATTTATGAGGTACAAAGTGGTTTTATGATTTTTGAATAACATACAGAATAATTTAAATTAATTAATATATCATCTCAAATATTTCACTTTTGATAAGAAAATTAGGAATTTTTTAAGCATTATTGAAATGTATAGTACTCAATTATTAGCTATATCCAGGATGCTGTACTATGTATCTCAAAAAAATGAACTTATCCTTTCTATCTAACTGAGGCTTTGAAAATGTTGTAGATAAAAATAATGCGTGATGGGTTTTCTAACCTCTGAGAAATATTTTGAAGAGGTAATTGATTATTTATTTAACAAGAGTGAAATCCTAAAATCCTAATAATGCTTTACACATGGCTCTATGTAGTTTTCAAAATAGCTCTACATAAATTATTCTGGTTGATTTTGACAGCTTCCTTATAATATAGGTATTGGCCAGCTTGGTTTTATAGAAGAAAGAATTAAAGTTCTAAAATATATTGTGAATAATCACTGTCCTAATAGTTAATTACCAAAAAAAACTAACCAAATCTAGAACCCTGGGCTGCATCCTGCAGAATTCTGTACTGTTTTCCCTACCCCTTTGCCTCCCTTGAAACAAGTTCAGAGACAGCAAAACAATCTGAATCAAGAAGATTTTGTTAATCACTTAAAATCTAGAATTACTATCATGTAAACGGTCATGATTTGTGAGAGCTTATCATGGACCAGCCTCTCACTGAGTGCTCTGCATGTGTTGTTTGCTACACTCTTTATTGTAGCTCCAAGAAAGACTTTGATTATCATCTTTAATTTACATATAAGGAAATTGAGGTTTAAAGAAGTTAAACTTATTTGTCCAGTGTCTTGTAGCAAATAAACTGAAGACCAAAGAAGTAAACCCATTGTCTGTCTTGAGAGGCCAAGATATGCAGTATTAAATTCACAACTAAAAAATAGACCCCACCTTTGGGTATTATATCACATTGTTTTCCCCTTAAGGGCAGAAATTTACATAATTTATCTCCAAAGTCCTGTGGCGCTTGGCCTTAGGCACAAAATAGGCTTAATGAGAACTTACTGCACAAGAAGGTGCAACTAGTTCAAAAAGGTGGGCCTCTCATATCCCTGCCTTCCCACTGGGCACTGGCAAAGAAGATGAGTGGAATATTTTAGGCAATTGATTAATGGATCAACTCTAACAAGAATGATTCTGGATTCAGTTATCTCTGAGGAAACTGTGAGTATGAAATACTGATCACATGTTAAATCGATTTATAATTGTATAAGCTTGTTTATCCACAGGCGAGTCTTGGAGATTCTTGTTTGAGGCACATGAACTAAATACGCTGTTGTCTTTTACCTCGGGAAGGAGGTGCAAGGCATTATTTTAAAATGTCTGCATTTCAGTTCACTATAGTACCTATGGTGGGTACCTATGTAAGGCCAGTCAGGAAACCGGGGATACTTCTTTAGCTTTTCAGGAAATCAGGTCTGACATTTGCATTCACACAAATCCATGTATATTCCTGGCTTAAAGCTCCTGTGGAACCAGATAGACAGAAAGTTAATAGAGGTTAACTGGCAAAGAAAAACTCTGAAAGTCTGAAATAATCTCTGCGTTTCAGGAGAGCATGCCACATGAGTTGAAAACAACACTAATTTATTGTAGTCTGTTGCATGGAAGCAGGGGGCTCTTGAGTATCAATTAGAAGAAAGTGCTATTAGTTTTATTTACTCAGAGTGATTTTATCCTATCAACAATGAAGCTTATGGAATAAACACTTTATTTATGTAATGTATACTATTATTAGAAAAACTATTGGTTCATTAGCTCTTCTAAGAGGATGAAAGCTTGGATAGAATTTGTAATGTATGGTGGCTTTTAGATCCCCAAATGGCAATAGGATTAGTTTACCCTGCAGTGTTATACATCACCATTACTATTCAGAGGAGACATTCCTATGGTGGATACTTGACTGGCAACAAGTGAATATGTCAAGTTAATTCCTGGAACAGGATTAATAACCCCACTGGCAACATCTCCCCTTTGTTGTACACTTTGCCGTGCATTACAGTTTAAGCAAATGCCATTTGAATGCTTTGGATCTTCTGTTTGCTTTAGAATGGTATGGCTCCCTTTGACTTTAGAAATGGTCCTTTCGTTTTCTTCCTCTGAATGTTGTTGATCATAGTCATCATGCATGTCAGCTCAAAACATGATATCAGGGGCTGTCAAATCCAGTGAAATAGAGTAATGTCTATTAATGAAGCTTAAAAATTATTGTAGGTGGCCGGGCATGGTGGCTCACGCCTGTAATCCCAGGACTTTGGGAGGCCAAGGCAGGCACATCATGAGGTCAGGAGATCGAGACCCATCCTGGCTAACACGGTAAAAGCCCATCTCTACTAAAAATACAAAAAATTAGCTGGGCATGGTGGCAGGCACCTGTAGTTCCAGCTACTTGGAAGGCTGAGGCAGGAGAATGGCATGAACCCGGGAGGCAGAGCTTGCAGTGAGCCGAGATCACGCCACTGCACTCCAGCCTGGGCTACAGAGTGAGACTCCGTCTCAAAAAAAAAAAAAAAAAATTATTGTAATTATTGTAGATTTTTTTCCAAGATGGCAGATTAGAGGCATTGCTAGCATACCTCTCACACTTGCAAGATCAAACTATTAATTATCACTACAATAACTATTGTTATTAGTACAATGTAGAAGTTTACATTGTAAACTTTTTTTTCAAGAAGAGAGACAGTAACTGAACAGGAAAAGCAAAGGAATCTAGGGATCCTTTGAAGGAAGCAGGAGGCTGCAGCCTACACTGTGAGTCAGGTGAAGGGCTTCAAGTCCATAGAGTGTGAGAGGGAGAGAGTTCGCCTCTGGGATACACATCCCCACTAGGGACTCTGAAAGTTCAGGCCGGCCCTTACCCTACCCAGTGCAGGAATCAACTTTAGGAGTGCTGTGGAATATAAAAGTAGGAATAGCAGTGGGAAGACCCTTGCAATCACTCCCAGATCACAGTGCAGAACAAGGGCAGTCATTTCTTACTGCTCCTCACAGAGGATCCAGCAGAGGACAGCCAAAAAGTTCAGGCAGCATTTGGAAGTTGAAAGAAGCTCTCAGTGAGGTTTCACATTATAACCTCAGGTGGGGACAAATTCCCTTTTTCAGAGCTAGGGCAGGGGAGAGTGAAAAGAGGGCCATGAGTGCAGGAGTTGCAAGCGCAAGAGCCGTGGGAGAAAGATCCACAGGTACAGGATCTGCAGGTGAAAGATCCTGGTACCTGGCTTTACAGCAGCAGGGAGAGGTGTGTCCTGAAAGACACGATTACAATTTTCATGGGCAAAGCTTATGACTCCAGGCAGTGGTAAGTTCTGATACAGGCTGACTGGAACTCAGCTTGCTGCTGCCAGTGGAACACTGTGGGAATGGATTTACTTTCCCCAGTGTATAGAAACTGTGAGTCTTACCACCATCTGCTATTGCCCACTCCCTGCACAAACTCTTCTGTACACCAGAGGCAGCAATGATGCCCCCTGAAACATTAATCCAGTGGCCTGAGGCCTGCTCCCATCCCCCAACACCAACAGAGGCTGCTGCTTGCCTTGCACAGAGTGCAAACCCACCCGACCCAGCCCCCACCTGGCTTTGCCCCACCACCTGCCTGATAGCTCATCATATAGGAGATAATCTCTTGGGAACTAAATGGCCCCACCCATTACCTGAGAAACCAGTGTATCCCCCAGGGGCAACATAAGGCAGGAAAAAATCCCACTGCTACTACTGCAGCTGGTGCTCTTTTGCAAGTGACACCTCCTGACTGGAGGCCAACCAACACAGTCCATTACAGTATCTCCTGGTAGAACAACACTGTGCCAGGGAAGGGCAAAACATTTGCAAAAATCTCAGTTATTACCACTGCCTGCACCACTATGGCTAACCTGGAGGTTCTGAGTCTGTCCACAATGACCAGTTCATTACTACCATAACCAGTGTTCAACAACGCCAAAACACTAAGGACAACAATAACCAAGGAATTTCACAGAATCAACATCACTCCCCTGCCATCCCCAGTTAGAGGTGAGGCTGCTACCCACTGTTGGGAAACATGAGGACAGGTCACATCACCAGATCCCTTGCAGACATTCCTCAACACCAGCCCAAAGTGTGGCAACTTCACTGGGCAGCTAGACCCAGAGGAACAACATTCACAGTAGTCTGGCTCCAAGGGACTCCCACTCCTAAGGGAAGTGGGAGGGCACCACAGCAAGGGAATACTCCACGGGATGAAAGAATGTGGACAGCAGGCCTCGAGTACCAGATCCTTCTACTGGTGGAAAGCTTTCTTCAGCAGAGACACAGCTGAAGTGCTGGACTCTGCAGGGAAAGTCTTGAGCTCTATCCCAAGAGTCAAACAGTGTTTGTGTGCATGAAGGGTCTTGGAGAAAAGGAAGTGTATCCTTCTTTTTCCACCACCATAGGCACAATTGGAGCCTCTCCCACGGGAGCTCAGTGTGGGTGCAACTATAGAGAGTCTTTCTGGAACACATAAGGGTGACTGCATCTTCTCAGGAAGAGCACCCTCCAGGTTCAGGCTTCCACAAGAGACAGAGTCCTTGTCTATTGGGAACATAAACATTCCAAATTCCTCTCTATTTGGAACATAAACATTTGTACAGATGAACAGGTGCCTGTCCAATCTGAAAAGCTGGAGCATGGGACAAGGGTCATGTCTGAAAGGTGGATAACTTTCCTGTTGACCTCACAGGGGAGTTGAGGTGGCTCCAATCCTTACCCCTGATAAGTTCTCAGTGTGACTCACTGAGAGCTCCTCCAGCCACCTCTGTCAAGCCATGGACTTCACTTACTCACCTGATTTAGCTACATATGTGTGGTAGTATTAACAATATGTGTAATACAGGTAATGACTTCTGAGACTGAGAATTGGAAAACAGTCCCAAGGCTCAGAAGGGAATAAGAGTTTTTCCGTAAAGAAAAAATAATGAAAGAGATGAACCAATTAGTCCTTACATGAAAAAGAAAAGAAAAAAACATGTGAGTAGTGAGAGAAGGCAACTAATATTTTCCTCTTACTCTTTCCTGAGGGCTCAAGTGTTCATCATGTGTGGGGGCCGTATTTGCCAACTATAATGTGAAGAGATTTCACATGTAATTTCATTTAATTCTGACAACAATTATGAACTTACGTCTATTATCATTTGAATTTTATAGATGAGAAAGCTAAGGCATTGAAG
Source organism: Pan paniscus (assembly GCF_029289425.2). Lineage (NCBI taxonomy): Eukaryota > Metazoa > Chordata > Mammalia > Primates > Hominidae > Pan > Pan paniscus. The sequence continues at coordinate 37,207,596 of NC_073272.2, forward strand.
CCCATACAGCTAATAAAGGACAGCGCTGGGATGCCAGCTTTCAGAGGCTTTGCGGAGGTTGAACACAGATCAGAGGATATGAGATACTTGTGTTTCTAGGTAAGTTCTGGGAATGGTGATTCTGAGTCCAGCGTAAGCAAGTGAGACTGCCCCATGAGCTTCAGATGATGTGCTGGAGCTGAGACAAAGAGAAGCCCTATGTCCTCAGCACTAACAATACAGAGAAGCAGAGGGCTTTTAACACATTGGCATTTGGGCAAGTCAAAGTCACAGGGAGCGTTTTAAACTTCATATATCATTACTATCTTCCTACTGGTTACATATTATTATCTGATAATTAAAACATTAAAATGTACCTCTAGTGCTCACTGTGGGTAGTGGCACATCTGATGTGTCAGGACAGGGAACAACATGAAGAAAACGGAGACACAGAGACAAAAATATTCCTAAAAAACCTCTAAGTACCATACTGTTTGCACCTTTTATTTCATTTAATATTCAAAGATAAACACTAAAGCTAAAGAAAAAAACACTTATGAAATAATTATTATTAGCATAATTCAGATTTGAGATTTATTTTAACTTATAAAGGTTGAGAAAGTTTCCCAAAGCTTGTACATGGCAAAGCCAGAATTACCTTTTGAGAAATAATAATCAAAATAAATGACAGTAAGATTGTATTGATATGAGTGATTATGGATTTTATTATTTCCCTTTTCTAAATTTTTAATACTGTGGTTAACTAACATTTACAGTGAAAAAGAGAAAAGCAAATATTAGATGTAGGTCTAAATAGAACGAGCAGCATTGGCAACAGCCACATCTTAACAAGTTACCAAATTCGTTTCCAGCTATAACTGGAAAGAAGAGATTATCACTCCACAGGAAATGAGTTTGTGAGCACCTGCTTACTGTCGCCATGGCAATCTGGAGATTTTTGACCTCCCTGAGATGCAGTGCTAAGTAAAATCTACCAAATCTATACTGGAAAAAAAAATGTGTTTAATTCCTCCCCCTGTAACAGTCTCACAGTCAACAGGCCAGTTCTCCCTGGGAGGCACTTGCCTCACTCTTGATTAAGCTGAGGATGCCGAGAAGAGAAAAGTAAGACCTACTTTTGATTTACTTGAGCTGGGCAATAATGAAACTCTGGATTTGGGGGCATTGTCTTGGCCTAGCAATGACCAGCTTTGGGACCTTAGACAACTTTTCTAACCTGTTGGAACCTCAGTTTCCTCACCTGCTGCATGGGGAAGGTTCCTGTGACAAAGTTGTTGTTGTCTTAAGGACTCAAGGACACATTAGCATACATAGTGTTTAGCACTGTGCCAGGCCCTGAGAAAGCGCTTTATAAATGTGGCTGGTCCCATTATGGACTTTCATCATTTCTTCCACTCCTTTGACAAACATTGATTGGTTGTCAACTTTATGCTCAGAATGAGTCTAGATACTGGGAATACAACAAAGAATAAAACAGATAAAAATTACAGTGCTTATATGTTGGTGGAGGATGCACATAATTAAGATTTAAAATAATACTATGTAGGTAATATGTTGGGTGGTTGTCAGTTGCTAAATAGAAATAAAAATGAGGAAGGGCAGTATGAAGTGTCAGTATGGAGACTTAAGTTTTTAGTTTGGGTGGCCAGGGACTTTTGAATCACTGAAAGAAGACTTTTGAGTAAAGGCAGTAAGATAGAGATAAGGGGTTATGCAGGTATCTGGGAGAAGATCATTTCAGGTAAACAGCAGAAGCAGAGGTCCTGAGTTGGGAACTTGTTCTAGCATGTTCTATGGATAAAAAGGAAGCTGCCTTGTTGAATTTGACTAAAGTGGGTAGGGGAGAAATAGGGAGCTCAGTTTAGAGACAAGAATTCAGGAATTGAGACCAGAGACAAACTTGGACCAGGGTGATGAAGCTGGAAACGTGGAGATGTGGTTCAATTTTCGATATCTTCTGAAGGTAGAGCTGACAGGATATGTTGATAAAACAGCTTAATTGGGAGATATTTAAGAGCAAAGGCTCTGTGCTTGTTTGAATTCAGTACAGGGCCAGAAGTAATGACCCATTCGTGGTAGGCAGTTCTGAGATATTCAGTATTCTGAGATGGAATATTCCTTAATATCCCCTAAGTTAAGTCACATGGTTACTACTTGATTTTTCTTTGTAACCATAGAAAAATTCACGGCTTTTCAGGGAAATAAAATTCTATCCTTAAACAGTTCTTATCATGAGTGTAACCTGTCTCTCTGTAGCACTAAAAAAAGTAACTACCTGTAGGTCTATTTCAACTTTCCAATCCCAATGTCTTTTTGTATTTCTATTCACATATTGAACATAGACTATATCAAACTGATTATCGTTATCTACACATAGAATAATTCTTTAAGACGTCATTCAAAGCACCTATACACATGAAGAAGACAGTGTTGAGGACAAGGGCCTGGAGTAATGCTCCCGTGGTGGATTTCTACTGCAGCAAATGCCAACTGAATTTTTAGTATCAGTTTAGTCAGGATAAATCAACGTGCTACAAAATCACTTAAAAATAGCCAATTGTTTTCCTAGTTTTTTTCATAGGAACATAATATTGCTTTCTACTGGTTTCTGGAAATCCAGATATATTATGTATTTTGTATTTAATTAGTGATTCTTAAAAACCAAATGAATTTGACTTTTCGCAATTTATTAAGTAAACGCACATTAGTTCCTAGTGATTGGAACTCACATTTTCTTCATCTGAGTGAAAGATTCTTGCAATCGATTAGTGCCAAAACAAGTTTTTCACTATTTTTACAAATTTTACTAAGATATAATTGACACATAATCAAATTCACCCTTTTTTGTATATAGTTCTCTAAGTTTTGACACATACACAGTTGTGTAACCAAAACCAGAGTAAGGTACAGAGCAATCGCACCAACCCCTCATTTCTCCTGAGTTCCTCTCTCTCTAAACCCACCTACTCCTGGCAATTGCTGATCCCTTTTTTGATCCTTAGTTATACCCTTTAAAAATGTCATATAAATGGAAACACATAATATTAGCTTTTTGAGACTAGCTTCCTTCACTTTTTGTAATGTATTTGAAATTCATCCATGTTGCTGCATATTATGAGTAATTTGTTTCTTTTCTTTGCTGAGTAGTTATTCATTTTATGGCTGAATCACAATCCGTTTAACCATTCCCGAGTAAAGGAACATTTTATTTTTTCAGTTTTTAGTAGTTGTGAACAAAACTCATATAAAGATTCTCATACAGTTGTCTGTGTGTGTGTGAACATAGGTTTTACTCACTTCAATAAATAGGAGTAAGATTGCTGGCTTATTTAGTAAATATATGTTTAAATTTTTAAGAAACCGAAGCATAGTTTTTCAAAGTGGTTTTACTATGTTGCATTTCTATTGCCAATTTATGACCTTCCAGTTGCAAACAGAGTTGCCTTTTTTAAACCATTCTAATATATGTGTAATAGTATCTGATTATAGCCTTAAATCGTATTTACTAATGATCAATGTTACATTTTTATGTGTTTGTTTGCCAAACTGCATATCTTCTTTCAGAAATTGACTCTTCAAATATTTTGCCTGTTTTCTATTTGTTTGTATTCTTATTATTGATTTTTATGAATTTTTCTATATGACTATATGTCCTTTAACAAATATGTGATTTGTGAATATTTTCTCCCAGTCTGTCACTTCTCTTTTAATTCTGTTAACAGTGCCTTTCAAAGAGTAAAAATTCTTAATTTTTGTAGAGTCTAATTTCTCAATTTTATCTTTTATGAATTATGCTTTGACTACTGTACTTCTGTTACCTACCTCAAGGTCAAAAAGATTGTTCTACATATTTTTTTCTAGAAATTTTATAGTATTGTGTTTTACATTTTTATGTATAATATTTTGAGTTACATTTTTGTAGGCTGTAAGGCTTGGATTAAAGTTATTTTTGTTGTTGCTGTTGCCTCATATAGTGTATAGTGGGTATAAAATTGTCCTACCAAAATTTTTTGAAAAGACTATGCTTTAACCATTGATATGACATTGTACCTTGGTAAAAATCAGTTTACTATATATTTTGGGGTTTATTTTTACACTTCAATTCTGTTCAATTGATCTATATGCTGGTACCTTCATATTGTCTTCACAGTAATAATGGATATCAGGCAGTGTGCATCCTTCAACTTTGTTTCCTTTTTAAAAAAAAAAAAACATAATTGTTTTGGCACTTCTAGTTTCTTTGGATTTCTCTGTGTATTCTTAAATCAGCTTACTGAGTTCAACCTTAATCCCTGTGGGGACACTGATTAAAATTCATTGAAATCATAAGTTTAGGATAAACAATATTTTAATAATACTAAATCTAAAAAAAATGCGGACTTTGGGAGGCCAAGGCGGGTGGATTGCCTGAGCTAAGGAGTTCGAGACCAGCCTGGGCAACATGGTGAAACCCCTTCTGTACTAAAATACAAAAAATTAGCCAGGCGTGATGGCGGGCACCTGTAGTCCCAGCTACTTGGGAGGTTGAGGCAGGAGAATTGCTTGAACCGGGAAGGCAGAGGTTGCAGTCAGCCGAGATCGTGCCACCGCACTCCAGCCTGAGCGATAGAGTGAGATTCGGTCTCAAAAAAAAAAAAAAAAAATTCATTATTATCTCATATATATTTATCTAATCTACTTGGATATTTCTTGAAACATTTTTGTAGTTTTCTGCACATGGATCTTGCAGATATTTTGTAAGCTTTTCACCTCACTTGTTCATATATTTTGTTACATTGCAAGTGGTACTTAAAAACATTAATTACAGTTTTTCATTGGTAGGGTATAGAAATTAAATTGATATTTTATATTGACTTTATGGCTTGTGACATTTTTAAATTCACTTAAGTTGTTCTAGCAACAATTTTCTTTAGATGTTGTAGATAAAAAATCAATCATGTTGTTTATGAAAAGAGATATTCTTCTTTCCAATTTTTCAGTAGATATGCCTTTAGTTTTTTATTCCCTTATTATATGGGCTAGAAATTCCAGTATGATTCTGAATAAGTGTAGTGAATATGGACAACCTTACCTTGTTTCTTATCTTAGCATATAGTATTGCAGCAGTAAGTATTCTGTTAGTTGTATGGGTTAGCAAATGTTCTTTATCAAATAGAGAAAGTTTCCTTATACTTGGTTTTTGTTGAAAGTGTTTATCATAAATAAATGTTAATTTTTGTCAAATGCTTTTTCAACATCTACTAAAATGATCTTATTTTGTTCATTTTGTATACTGATATGATGAATTACAGTGATTGATTCTTGAATGTTGACATAGCCGTGCATTTGGGGACAACTTTTACTTTCTTATGATGTATTATCATTTTCATATATTTTGGATTAAAGTTGCTAGTATTTTATTAAAGATGTTTACATCTATGTTCATGAAAGATAATGATCTCAGGTCCTCTTTGTAAGATCTTTGTCAGGTATTGGAATCTGAGTAATGCTGGATTCAGGAAATAAGTTGGAAAGTGCTCTCTGCTTTTTTATTTTATAAAAGTTATTTTCTGATACTATTGCTTTTCTAGTTTTTAATTTTTGTGGGCACATAGCAGGTATATAAATTTATGGAACATACAAAATGTTTTGATACAGGCATGCAATGTGTCACAATCACATCATAAGAAATGAAGTATCCATCCCCTCAAGTATTTATTCTTTGCATCACAAAAATCCAGTTATACTCTTGCTTAAAGTACTCTTTTAGTTCTTTTTAAATGTACAACAGAATTATTATTGCACTTTAATAATTAATTTTTAATTAAATAATGAAATTAAATACTTAATTTAATTTAATAAATAAATTAAAGTTTATTTTGCTATCCAATACTAGATCTTATTCATTTTATCTAACTATTTTGTTTTGTAACCATTAAACATCCCCACCTCCCTGCCAGCAACACACTACCCTTCCCAGCCTCTGGTAATTATCCTTCTACTCTCTATGTCCATGAGTTCAGTTGTATTAATTTTTAGATCCCACAAGTAAGGGAGAACATGCAATGTTTGTCTTTCTGTGCCTGGCTTATTTCATTTAACATAATTACCTCAGGTTGATCCATTTTGATGCAAATAGGATCTCATTTTGCATGGCCTAATAGTACTTCATTGTGTATGTATACACCACTTTTTAAATCCATTCATCTGTTGATGGACTCAGGTTGCTTTCAAATATTAGCTATTGTAAACAGTGCTGCAACAAATATGGGAGTGCAGATATCTCTTGGTTATACTGATTTCCTTTCTTTAGGTATATATTCAGCAAATAAAAGGCAAAATTGCAAAATAAAATGTAAAAGTATTTTAATTTCTTTTCCCCCAGTTTAGAATGAATACATAAATAAATGCACAATTTAAAAAATAATTTTCTGCCACTGGTATTATAAGAAAAATAAAATTATATTATCAGCATGCTTCAAGTAAAACTATTGAACTAAATTTATGAAGATAGAATCTTAGGAAAGTCAAAAATTGCTTTAGCTGATGCAAAATGTTGCCCCAGTGCTGTTAGAAAAAGATTGTATAAGGCTTTCTACCTTGTACTTGCCTTAGTGGAAAGAGGCAAGCTCTCTTCTGTGTAGGTTCTAGACCAAATCTGTAGTTCTTAACCTTGGTTTCTCATTGAAATTACAGGTTTAAAAATATTTATCTCAGAGTTGCACCCTGCAGTAGTCAAAACTTTAAGTTGATTCCTGTATTCTTTACCTCTTTGTGTACACAAACTGTAATCATCTATTCTCCTTGAATTTAGGTGAGACCTATGAATATGGTAGAATGTGACTCTTGTTATTAAGTTACATTACATGGCAAGAGTAAAGATATTTTGTAGATGTAATAAAAGCCCTAGTTAATTTATCTTGTGTTAATAAATAAGGAGCTGTCCTTAGTATATCTGATTTAATGAAGTGAGCCTTTTAAAAGAGGTTCTGTAGACCATATACAGAAGAAGTAAGAGTTAAAAGTAGTATATATGTTGTCCTTTTGGCCTTGAAGAAACAGACTGCTGTGTTGTGGAACCAGAACCGGGCACAAAGTGGCTAGCCTCTAAGACCTGAGGGTCTCAGTCCAGCAACCACCCAGAACTGAATTTGACCAACAACCACTGAGCTTGGAAGAGGACTCTGAAACTCAGATGAGATCAGAGCTCTCTGGCTGGCACATTGACTTCAGCCTGTTGAGACCTTGACCAGAGAAACCAATTAACCCATGCCCCAATCATGGAAACTGTGATATTACGTATTTATGTTGTTTTTGTGCTCTAAGTTTGTGGTAATTTGGTATGTAGCAGTCTATAACCAATGCACAGTCCCAGACTGATTGAATTGACATGAAATGAGGCGTGAGAATCACATTTTTTTTTTGACTCAGAGTCTCTCTCTGATGCCCAGGCTGGAGTGCAGTGGCGCAATCTTCGGCTCACTGCAACCTCCACCTCCAGGGTTCAAGCAAGAGAATAACATTTTTAAAAAGTTCTAAATAGTCTAGGCCAGTGGCCTGGACCTTGGCTGCATATTAGAATAAATACAGAATAAATGCAGCCAAGGTCAAGACAGACCACTAGCCTAGACTATTTATATACATTTCCCATTTGAATCATGGAAAAGAGATATTTTTTTCATATCATGCTCTATACAGCTTAAATTTTTAGATTTTTAATTATAAATTGATCATTTATAATTGTATCAGTTTATGGGATATAAAGTGATGCTATGATTTATGAATAAAATGAAGCTTAAATTTATAAATAAACTCTGCCTTATGGTAGAATTGCCATCACTGTAGTTAATCATTTCAAATAGCAATTTTTAAATATCTCTTTGATTTTTGACAGAATGATACTTTAGGCATCAGAATTATCTTAAGAAAATATATAATAAATATATACATGTGTCAGCAATTATTTTCCAGCACTGAATGAGAGAAAGTCAAGAGACCTCAGCTGGATTTTTTATGCTTACATAGTAGAAAAAAATATAATGGGCCTCTTTCACGAACAGAATAGCAACATCACTGCTAGCTGCTTATAAAACAACTTTTAAAAATTTATTTCCAACTTTCAAATAAACTAAGTGGGAATTGAGTTTTTGTATTCAAATATAAAATTGTAAAACATGATTCATCCTAAATTGCAAATTTGTTCTTGTGACAGTGTTCCATGGAAATTCAGCAACAGAATATCTTACTTCTCCATGACCATTACAGTTCTTAAATTATATATTTAACTGGGCTGTAACATCACTCCTCCAAATAACATAGAACAGTGATTCTCAGTTTGTTTCTGAGATGAGCAATATCAGTATCACTTAGGAACTTGTCAGAAATGCAAATTGTGCAGCTCTAGCCTAACTCTATTGAATCATAAACTCTGGGGATAGAATAGGCCAAAATATGTTATTACAAGGCCTCCAGGTAATTCTGATGCATGTAAAAGTTGAGAAATATTAACATATAACAAACAGGTTGACATATGTTTACACTCACACCCTAGAAAACGTTTTGCCTTGGCGAGGGTCTAAATACAACTCTGGAAATTAGTCTATCTACTGCTGTTTCTAAACCAGAGTCAAACAAACTTGTAAAGAAAACTCCTAAACAAGTCAGGACCACAAGGCCATTACATGATACTTTGAATAGTCTTTGACTTATATTATATTCTTAGCTTCTCATTCATTCTACAAGTAAGTAGCCAAGATCATATACCATGCATTTTCTTTATCTGAAGTTATAATAGTGTTACTCTTGATATAAATATCTGCATAGAATTCTAAAGAAATCTACAAAGGTAAGAAGAAAGACATTCCTATCAGCCTGCTGTCTTCTAGGAGTCCATTTCTCCACTTTCTGTCAACAACACTCTTCATTTCCTATTCCAAATTTCCCATCTTCATGCTATTCATGTCTCTATTTCCTTCTGCTTCTGCTTCTGCTTCATGCACCTCATGTCACCTCACATTACTGTAATTTTTCTTACAATTTACAATTTTCTTACAATCTGCCTCCTCTTCCTTTTAATGGCAAGATGACTCGCTCATCTTTTTAGGATTGCTTGTATAGACAACCCAAATTCTTTAGAAAATTCTAAATTCTTTAGAAAATTCTTTAGAAAACAGACCCTGTAGTCCAAATTCTTTAGAAAACAGACCCTGTAGCAAAGATTAACACTAACATTTTACTGGTGATGAACTGAGTGTGTAAATTTCTAGGGGAGGAAGGATTCATAAAAGAAAATTGAGGCAAGAAAGAAAGCAAATATAAGATAGAATGTTATCAAGTTGACCACAGATTCAGGAGAAAACATAATTGTTCCATGGACTATGACCATGTGGCTATATGGAGCCATTGCACCTTGGATTAGTATGTAGGAAGAAGAAAAGCAGTGGAATTTATCTAACAAAACCTGCTTCTTTACTGTATCACACTGGTTCAAGCTTGGCACAAAAAGCATTAACTCCGTAAACCTACAGGTGGTCATATTGAGATTATTCAGGCAACCATCAGAAAAGCGAAATTCCCCCAAATCTTTAAAACGGCAACAGGGATGGGGACATACACATATAGGTACAAGAGAATCTGGGGAGGTGCACAAACTAGATCAACCAATTGTACCCCTCCTATCTAATTGCACACTGAGAGTGGAAATGAAAATCAAATTATTTCCAGTTTTAAACACCTGAAAAGTTATAAAAGCTTTTATGACTGTTGCTGTACTTGTTCCTGAGGCTGCAATAAATATTTTTTTCTCCTTCATCAGCATTCCATATTTCTATCACTCTCTTCAAACATTTACTCTTCTTTAGGATGCTTGCCTAGCAGGGTGAACCAGAAATTCATCCTGAAGGGCTAAGCTCTTAGCAATCTTGCCTTTGATGGGCTAGCATTGTTAAAATTGCCCATTTTATACCAATCTCTATGCATGTAAACATTACGAGATGCCCCAGTCAAACCTCTAGGTGAGACATATATTCCTTCCTGTTCTAATTGTGCAGTAGCATTCTTGCTCTTCACAGTTAATGTCATAGAGCGTTTCCTCTCAAAATCATGGCTTCCAGCCAGTCAGAGCCTAAAATTGTGAGAGAGTAATGACAAATTGCACAACTGGATCTGTTAGCGTGATGATGAGATGAGCCTATCTTATATCCCACCTTTATTCCCAAACCGTTGTATTCTACCTATTAGAGCTACACCATCATATAATAACATGCATGTTGAGGATGTATATAGCACTTCATGGGTACTGCTATTCATATTTCTGGTGATTAGAAGTCTGCCAGTTTGAGTGGTTTCCAGTGCAAAATAAGGCTCTGATTAACTGCAGAGTGAGATAAAAGCTGCCCTGCCACTTTGGGCAGTATATGTGCTAATGATTCACATTGGGCAGTATATGTGCTAATGATTTGGGCAGTATATGTGCTAATGACGTGACAGTATATGTGCTAATGATTCTAGCACGTCAAACATATGTTGTAGAGTCTCTAGCAGGCCCCAGTAAGAGAGTCACAAAACAGACCACCAGTGGCCACTTAAATTTAAAATAATCATAAAACCAAGCAAAAATAATTCACTCAACAAAATTAATTAAATTAATTAAAAATACAATTCCTCAGTCTCACAACCTACATATCAAATGCTCAATAGCCACATGTGACTAGTGGCCACTATATTGGGCAGTGTAGCTATAAACTATTTTTATCATTACAGAAAGTTCTATTGGACAGCCTTGCTCTACATAATGAAAAAAAAAAATCTTCTTTAAGTAAGTGACCAATTGTGTGGCTATTGTATCTTAACAAAGACTGATCACCTGATCATAGGACACCAAGCTACCAAGTGATGAGAGCTGCTCATTATGAAGTGGGTGTTTTCACGTCCACTGAGTTTTAAATTGAGGCTGAGTAAATAAAAAGATTGTAAATTTGGTCCAGAAAAAGAAAAAAAAGAAGTAAGAGCAAAAGAAGTTAACAGTTAGAAAAGTATAGAATATTAGCAACAGAAAGGATCTTTGAGAATGTATTGGTCAGCTTCACCAATAACTTGCAGAGCTCTTCAAGGTGTACAAAGATTGAAAGGGAGAGAAAATCCAAAATTCAGCTGATATCACGATGGGATTAATTCAAAGTCATTTCCTAAGCATCTTTCCACAAAAGCATGTAGCCACATTTAAAGGCAGAGAAAGTGAATCAAAATCTGGAAAGCACCACGCTACCATGAGAATAGCAGTATTCACGATTCATATAACACACCTCCCAATCTTTCAAATAGTGCTAGGAAGGAAGTTTCTAATGAGGTCATAAAGCATATGCTATGGGTTGAATATGTCCCCGAAACGGAAACTTAATCCTCCAAGCAACACTGTTGAAACGTGGGCCCTTTAAGAGGTGGTTATGTCATGAGGGAGGGCTCTGCCCTCAGGAATGGATTAATGCCATAAACATAGGAGTGTGTTGGTTATCACAAGAGTGAGTTCCTGATAAAGAATGAATTTCCTGTGCTCCTATACATTAAACAAGAATTTTGAAAGCTTTAACACTTAACAGAAAGTTGAACTCTATGTAGAAAACACTTTATATATCCAATTATCCTTCTGAAGCAATGTTTCTCTGAAGCTTCCACTTCTGATCAAACTTGATTTTGAACCTTTTCCTTGTGACCAATTGTGTAAGCCAACAAATACCTCTCTGTGTTTAGTATTTTGTCATTAGGTGTTAAATTTTCTCCTTTAGGGGGTAATCTTATCTGTATTTTTTCAAAGTTTCTTGTGTCCTTCAAATTTTTTTCATGGAATACCTTAAATTTTCACTCCCCTTGTCTTCGCACCCACAGCCTTGCAGTGATTAGCAATGGAAGGTCTACTGGAATTTGTTTTATTATTCTACCTGCAGGTAATTTGTTGTGCATGGTATTCTTTGTCTTCTAATAATGCTGAAGACGTGTATTATGTGTAGTTTTATTTGTTCTCCTTGATGATGTTATTTTATTTTATTTATTTATCTTTTGAGACGAAGTCTCATTCTGTTGCCCAGGCTGGAGTGCAGTGGCGCGATCTCGGCTCACTGAAACCTCCACCTCCTAGGTTCAAGCGATTCTTCTTCCTCAGTCTCCCCAGTAGCTGGGACTACAAGTGCACAGCACCATGCCCAGCTAATTTTCTTTTGTATTTTTAGTAGAGACAGGGTTTCACCATATTGGCCAGGCTGGTCTCCAGGCTGGTCTCAAACTGGACCTCATGATCCACCCGCCTCAGCCTCCCAAAGTGCTGGGATTACAGGCTTGAGCCACTGTGCCCGGCCTATATTTTTATTTTGTTTTGTTTTATGTGGAGGATGTGTGGGTAAAATCAATATCATGTGAGTGTCATTAAACTCCAAATCCATGGTATACCATATCTGAAAATTTTTTTATTGACCCAGAACACCTGAAATCAAAACCCAAATCTCTGTGTATTCCAAATCTGCTTCTCATCTCCTGCTTCCTATTTCTATGCATATCTTTCTGATGTAGGCATTTGTTATAAACATTCATGTTAGTAATTTTTTTTCTGCATTCCAAAAGTTTGGGTATGTTGTGTCTCTATTTTCATTCATTTCTTAAGAAATTTCTGCCTTGATTTTGTTCTTTACCCAAAAGTCATTCAGGAGAATGTTGTTTAGCTTCCAAATATTTCTATAGCTTTGTAAATTCCTCTTGGTATTTATTTCTAATTTTATTCCACTGTGATCTGAGAAAATACTTAATATAATTTTGATTTTTTGAAGTTACTGAGATTTGCTTTATGGCCAAGCATATGCTCAATTTTGGAGAATGTTTTATGTGCAGATAAGAAAAGTGAATATTCTGCAGTTGTTGGGTAGAATGTTCTGTAAATATCTATTGGATCAATTTGGGTTGGAGCCCAGCTTATGTCCAGAATTTCTTCATTGGCTTTCTGCCTCAACGACCTGTTAGTATTGTCAGTAGGGTGTTGAATTCTCCCACTGTTATTATATTGGTATCAATCTCTTTTCTTTGATTTAGTGGTATTTGTTTTATGAATCTGGGTGCTCCAGTGTTGGGTGCATATATATTTAGGACAAGACAGGTAAATCATCTTGTTGTATTGAACCAATTATCATTATATAATGCCTTTCCTTTTCTTTTACTGTTGTTAAAGTCTATTTTATCTGATACAAGAATGGCTACTGCTGCTTGCTTTCATTTTCCATTTGTGTGATATATCTTTTCCTACTCCTTTACTTTGAGTCTGTAGATATCTTTAGCTATTATGTAGGTCTCTTATAGGCAAGAGATGGTAAGATCTTGTTTTTTTATCCAACTTGCCAGTCTTATATTTTAAGTGGAGCATTTAGGCCATCAACGTTCAAGGTTAATGTTGGTATCTGAGGTTTTGTTCCTGTCATAGTGTCGTTAGCTAGTTGCCCTGGGCTCTCAATTGTGTAATTGCTTTATAGGATCTGTGAGTTTTCTACTTACATGTTTACTTTTATGTTGGGGAGTGGTGTCTTTCATTTCCATGCTTAGAACTCCTTTGAGCGTTTCTTACAGGTTTGATGTAGTGGTGATGAATTCCCATAGTGTTTGCTTGTCTGAAAAGACTTTATTTCTACATTTATGAAGCTTAGCATGACAAGATATGAAATACTTGGCTAGCATTTTTTTTCTTTAAAGCCTAAAAATTGGCCTCTAATGTCTTCTGGCTTGTAAAATTTCTACTGAGGTGTCTCTTGTTAAAGTGATGGGATTTCCTTTATACGTGATTTGATGATTCTCTCTAGTTGCTTTTAAGATTTGTTCTTTCATGTTGACCTTGGAGAGTTTGATGATTACATGTCTTGGTAATGTTCACCTTGTATAGTATCTTCTAGGTGCTTTCTGGATTTATTGTAACTGGATATCCACATCCCTAGCAAGATTGGAGAAATTTTCTTAAATTATTGTCTCAAATATGCTTTCCAAACTTCTTGCTTTTTCTTCTTCTTCCTCAGGAATGTCCAAATGTCTAAGTTTTGGTCACTTTACATAATCCCATATTTCTTGAAATCTTTGTTAATTTTTTAAATTCTTTTATCTGATTTAGTTAATTCCAAAGACCAGTCTTAAATCTGTGAAATTTTTCTTCTGTTTGGTCTAGTGTCTTGTTAAAGCTTCCAACTGTGTTTTGAAATTTCTTCTGTGAATTATTCATTTCTAGAAGTTTTGGTTTTTAATAAATAATCTCCTTTTTCTTCTCCAAATTTTTTTGTTTCTTGTGTTGGTTTTCAACTTTCTCTTAGATCTCATTGAGTGTCCTTAAAATATATATTTTGAATTCTTTTTCAATCATTTCAAAGTTTTCATTTTGTTTAGGATCCATCGTTAAAGAGCTAATGTGGTCCGTCGGTGGTATCACAACATTCTTTCTTCATAATGCTGGAGTTCTTGTGCTTGTTCTTCCTCATCTGTAGAAGCTGTCACTTCTTATTTTTGAATTTCCTTTCATTTAGATTGGATTTTCCTGCCTTGAGGATGTGATTGTAGAATATGTTATGTAGGGTCTTTTGGCTTTGCTTTTATATCCCTGGGCATTTTTTCTTGTGAAGATTTCTATAGGGCTGTGCAGTTTGACCTACAGGCCAGTAGGTGGCACTTATGGCTAAAAGCCAGCTGTAGCAAAAGCAGATGGGTAGGTACTTGATCTTTGTTTAGTGCATGGTCATTTGTGTTGTTTCAAGTGATGAGCTGGACAGTGGAAAATCCGATCCCCTGAACTTCTTGTTCAGCAAATGGAGAGGACACAGCTTTGAAGAGCTGTGCTGCATGGCTTGCTCACAAATACCCCCAATGATAAGGATGGACACCAACACTGATAGGAGTGGCTAGGGGAGTTCCTGATGACATGCCCTGAGGTTTCTGTGGGGAATAAGGTGCTTGCACCAGCTCCACTTCCTAAACAGGCAGGAATCTGATCTATTTCTCCATCATACTCCTGCCCCAGGGCTTGGAACTCTCAGTTCAGATGCACACTGTTATCTATCTCCAGGCCACAGTGCTGCTGAGAGCCAGGGAAGACGCTTGTCTGATGATTCTCCACAGGAGTGATTTTAGGGTGGAACCTCATCACTCAGACCAGTACAAACAGCTCTGTGGCTTGCTTGTTCTCTAATGTGGTAATGCTGCTGCTTTGTGTACGGATGGGGAGGGAATCCACCTTTTGGTACATTTGTAAACGCTCAATGGGTTCACCTTGTCTGCTGCCTAGACAGAACTGATTTATCAAGACAGGGGAATTGCAACAGAGAAAGAGTAATTCACGCAGAGCTGGCTGTGCGGGAGACCAGAGTTTTATTATTACTCAAATCAGTCTCCCGGAGCATTCGGAGATCAGAGTTTTTAAAGATAATTTGGCGGGTAGGAGCTTGGGAAGTGTGGAGTGCTGGTTGGTCAGGTTGAAGATGGAATCATAGGGGGTTGAAGTGAGGTTTTCTTGCTGTTTTCTATTCCTAGGTGGAATGGCAGAACTGTTTGAGTCAGATTACAATCTGGGTGGTGTCAGGTGATCCAGTCCAGTGCAGGGTCTGCAAAATATCTCAAGCACTGATCTTAGGTTTTACAATAGTGATATTATCCCCAGGAGCAATCTGGGGAAGTTCAGACTTTTGGAGCCAGAGGCTGCATGACCCCTAAACTGTAATTTCTAATCTTGTGGCTAATTTGTTAGTCCTGCAAAGGTAGACTGGTCCCCAGGCAAGAAGGGGGTCTTTTAGGGAAAGGGCTATTATCAATTTTGTTTCAGAGTCAAACCATTAACTGAATTCCTTCTTAAAATTAGTTCTATGCCCAGGAATGAACAAGGACAGCTTAAACGTTAGAAGCAAGACGGAGTGGGTTAGGTCTCATTTCTTTCACTGTCATAATTTCCTAAGTTATGTTTGCAAAAGTGGTTTCACATTCAGGTGAGTGTCAGATGTTGAGTGTGTTGGCTGGTTGGGTTGGCCTGAGTTCAGGCCCCACAGGGAGTAGTCAGATGCTGGCGGTGGTGGACTAGGTTAGGCAAACCTTCCATCCTCAGGCCTCTGGATGGGATGTACAAGATGTACAAGTCCTAAGGGGACTAAACCAGGAATGGGCCAGTACACTTGTTCTTGGATCCCCAGAATTCACATGCTGGCTGAAAGGAGTGGGCTGATCCATGGGTCACCATCAGAACTTTCAGGCAGGAGCAGGCAGAACGCTCAGGCAGTGGCAGAATAGTGGAAGCCCCAGGGCAGATCACAGGCCTGTGGGGGTTGGGCTGTCAGAAGGACTCTGGGCAGCAGCTGAAATGGTCAGGTGGGAACAGGCTGGCTTTGCTGTTAACTTTTCACTGGAGGAATCAGGCCCCCTCAGCTACAGCAATGGAGGCTGACAGCTGTGGGATGCATGGTCCACTTGAATTTTCCTCCCACAGGAGCAGCAGTAAATTTTGCTGCTGGGGACACACAAAATTGCCCAGCCTTTCTGCTCCTCCCCCAACCCAGGTTCAGGGGTGACAGGAGTGGCTGCAGTGGTGGTGGGTGGTGGTGATGGCAACTGCTATAGGAGCCAAAGGGTGGGTCACTGGCTTCAGAGGTCCTGGCTTTCAGTAGAATATCGGGCTGCAGCCAATATGTACATACAGGGGCAGGGCAGCTGCACTGCAGAACCGGTGCTGAAGAAGGGAGGCCTATTTTTCAAGGAGCACCTGAGGCAGGCAGTCATTGCAGTGCATGGCCCACCCACTCCTCTCTACTGCAGCTGTTGTATCTGTCTTTGGGGCATGCAAAAGTGTCTGACCTGTCTGCTCCCTCCCTGATCCAGCTGCAGCAGCCGGCACCAGGCTTCTCAGCATTCCAAAGCCTGCGGAATTCTAGGTAGGCTTGAGCAGTACCTATGCACTGTCTCCAGGCAGCACCCTGTATTAGACTAAAGGCCTGGGAGGAGTAGAGGGGGATCTCCCATGGCTAGGATTGTACAAGTCCATGGCAGAATTGTGGAACCCCAGGGGTCTCTCACTCACCACTTCTCTGTATCAGGAATCTTCTCTTGGCTCCATGCCAGTCCCAGCTCAGCTGGCTGTACAGCTTTGCTCCTCTCTGCTTTCTATGATTCCTATCACTTCTTTAATGGATTCCAGTGTGTCCTCTTAGGTGATCTACTCAAGTGTTAATATTTACTCACTATTTTGAATTCTGTCTGTGTGGGAGACTCCCACTACCTGGTTCTATTCAGCCATCTTGAACCGGAACCTCAGAATTGAGTTTTTACATACACTAATAGCATGATCTATTAATAAACACATTATTAGTTGGACTTCATTAAAATTAAAAATATGTTATGCAAAAGACCCCGTCAAGAGGATGAAATAATAAGACACAGACCGAAAGAAAATATGTGCCATACATAAATTTGATACAGAACTTGTACTTAAAACATATAAATAACTCTTAAAACTCAACAATAAGAAAACAATCAACCCTACTAAAATTGGGTTCTAAGAAGACACCACACTACAGAAGATATATATATGACAATTAAGCATATGAAAGATGTTCAACAACATACTTCATTAGGGAATTGCAAATTAAAATGACAATGCTATCACTATACGTTTATTAAAAGAACTAAAATCTTAAACACTGACAACATCAACTAGTGGCAACAAAGTGAAACAAGAGGAACTGTAACTCTTTTGCTGGTTGTAATGCATAATGGTACAGCAACTTTGGAAGACAATTTGGCGATTTCTTATAAAGCTAACCATAGTCTTACCATATGATCCAGAATTCATGATCCTAAGTGTGTAGCTAAATGAGTTTTACTTCTTTTTGGATATGAATGCCTTTTTATTTCTTTTTCTTGCCTGATTGCCTTGGCTAGAACCTATAAGCACAATGTTTATTAGAAATGGTGAGGGTGGACATTATTGTCTTGTTCTTAATCTTAGAAGAAACATATTCATTTCATCATTTCTTGAAATATGAAATGCTATACTTTATTTTTCCAGAAAGTTTATCTAAGAATATCTGTGAAGAGTAATTTAGAGAGAAAGATTCTTCTAGTTTTCCTTAAAACTCTTCAGTACATGCTATCCATAAGTAGTGACATTTTTATAATTTTTATTTTTTCAGTCTTTCACCATTAAGTATGATGTTAGCTGTAGCCTTTTTAGTAAATTTTTAAAATCAGGTTGAGGAAGTTCCCTTCCATTTCCAGTTTTCTGGAAGTTTTTTTTTTTTTTTTAATCAGGAATAGATGTTGGATTTTTTTCAAATACTTTTTCTTTATTTATTGAAATAATATTTTTAAGTCTATTAATATGGTCAATGACATTGACTGATACTTGAATTTTGAATATGTCATGAAGTCCTAAATGGTTGTGATATATTATGCTTCTTACATGTTGGTGCATTCAGTTTTCTAAAATTGTGAGCAATATTGATCTTCGGTTCTCTTCATGTGTAATTTCTCTGTCTGGTTTTGGTATAGTAATGCTGACTTCATAGAATGATGTGAAATATTTGCTTACCTTCTCTTTTCTAGAATAATTTGTGTAGAATTGGTATAGTTTCTTCCTAAAACATTTGCTGAAATTTACCATTGAAGCCATCTGCCCCTGAAATTCAATTTGTGGGAAGGATTCTAACTACAAAGTCTGTTTATTAAATACAGTGATATTTAGGTTGTCTATGTCTTCTTTAATTACTTTTGATATTGTCTTTCAAGGAATTTTCCCATTGTCAACTAAGTTGTCAAATTTATTGGCATACAGTTGTATTTAATATGCATTTATGCCATTTTACAATTCATCAAATTTACAGTGATGTCTAGTCTCTCATTCCTAACTTTCATAATTTATACCTTTACTCTTTTCTTCTTGATAACTTTGGCTAGAGATTTATCAATTTTATATATCTTCTCAAAAAATTGGTTTTACTTGCAATGATTTTTTTTCTATTCATTTTCTGTCTTATACTTTATTTATTTTCATTTTGATTTTTGTTATTTTCTTTCTTATAATTACTTTGGGCTTATTAACTCTTCTAGTTTTTAAGTTGGAAGATGGGTCATTGACTTGAGACCTTTATTGTTTCATCAGCTAGGCATTTAATGCTACAAACTTTCCTCTAAGAACTGCTTTAACTTCTTGGATGTGCGGGTTTAAAATTTTCATCAAATTTACAAAAATTAAGTTTCTTAAAGCTGTTTCACTATTCAATGATATTTTTATGTCTTTCGTTTTCCCTCTGTGTTTCACTTTGAATAATGTCCATCATTATGTCTTTAGGGTCATTAATAGTTTCTTCTGCAATGTCTAATTTCCTGTTATTCCTATTCAATGTATTTTTTTATCTCACACATATTCATCTTTTTATGTAGAAGTTCAATTTGGGACTTTTATAGTCTTCCATGTCTCTTCTTAAAATGATCAATCTGTCTTCTGGAATTTCATATATGAAATGGAAATATAACAACTGCTATAATGGCTTTGCCTGTCTTCTAATTTTATTATCTACGTTGTTTCTGAGTCTGTTTCAATTAAGGAATTTTTCTCCTAATTACAGGTAATATTTGCCTTTTGCTTTGCATACATGCTAGATATGTTTGTATTTGTGTAAGTATTTTTGATTTTTATCATGGATGCTATTAAAATACTTGAAAAAAAATCTATTTAGGCCTTGATTTCAAGGTTTTTAGCTGGACCAAAAGAACTATTGGTTTATAGCTCATTTTAACCCCAACTGGGGCAAGACATTTTTGAACACTCTATCCAACACCCCATGAATTATGAAGATTTCTACTCTGGCTGATAGGAATGGGAGCTCTTCCTGGTCCTGTTTAGCTCCAGCAGTTATATCTCTTTAACTCAAAAAGGTCAAGGAGCTCCAAATTGCTTACTGATTATGTCTTTCCCAGGAACTATAACATAATCTATTTACTTACTTGGTTATATTATTGCCCCAAGAATTTGAAAAAACATCATTCATTCTAATTAATGTTGACTTAGAGAATAAATCTCATGGGGAACAACTTACACAGTATGTTCAAACAAAAGTGATTTACCACTACTGCCAAATGGCAAGAGCAAGACTAGAAAACCTGAGGTCTTGCCATTGCCAGTGTTTGATTTTATTTCCTCCACTAATACCCAGCCATAGCTGGAAAGGACCACTGTATTTTTATATCAAGCATTTCTAGAATGTAAAGGACTGGTATTTCCTGGCTAGTATGGGCTCTCTGGCCAGGAACACAGAAGATCAAAAAGTGACATTAAAGCCATGTGGTTAGACATTAAGAACCTGTTGGAATTTTCTAGGCAGTGAGTGAGGTTTTCTCAATGTTCTTCATCAATACACTAGTTACTAAGGTTCACAAGAATCCTATGGAGAACATTCTGTCAAAGCTGACACCTTGGAGAGTGTGACTTCCAACAGATGGGAATAGTACTGGGCTCATATATTGGCTATTGCATTTCCTGGTTTTAACTATATCACTGAATACATTAGGTTACTTGCAAAAAGCTATACAGAAATGAAGAAAAACAGAAAACTACTTTAGCAAATTTCTGGCAACATATTTAGTTATAAATTGAGATTTCAACAGAGTTTTCAAGCCAATTTCTATTTTCAGATGTACAAACTTAGTCAATGGGTATTATATTCATCACTGCTGACAAGAACAAGAAACTCTCACTGCTCATGGTCTCACTTCATGTGACACAATGTTAATAGGCATGAGAGGAGCACTGCCCAGAGACAGGGCAGACCCACTAGGGTTTATGGTCCAGTCAGAGTCCTTACATGGAAACTTACGGTAAGAGGAAAAAAAAACTCAGAATTAAACAATATGGATAGTTCATTGTTTATATTTGTTTCAGCAAAATTCTGAATGATACAAGTGAACAAATTATGAAATATTCATTGTTATTTCAAAATGTATATACTTAATTAGAATGGAGTATTTCGCTAAGTGAACTGATCCATCACGATACATTTTCTCAACTTATAAAAATAATTTTTTAATTGAACTTGGCTTCCCTGTTTATTTCATTTAATATTCCTTTGATATTTTTGGAGAAAGTTCCTTTAGGAGCTAGTGAAACTACCTTTGCAAACATTATGTCAGTGAGAAAATGACAGTAGTAGGGGAGATATGATCTATCCCAACCCCCTCTTGCCTTTAGTTTCCAAGCTGCCTTAATTATCCCTGGGCTTAGGCAGAGCTAACTTCGGGAGACATTTAGGTATAGTTTAAACAATAATAGCCCTACTGCAAAACTCAACCACTTTTATAAAGCTTAGGAGAGACCACGAGGCCAGGGGGAGGAGAGGAGCCTGAATTCTGCTAAGGTGTAGACATAAACAATTACCAGTCATTATTCTGGAAATCCTGCAGATAACACCACGAATGTAGATTGACCTTTTGAGATATCTTTTCAAGTTTTTTGCATGTTTGACACCCATGACTCCACCTGGACCCACCAATCCTATGAGCTCCCTATGAGCTCCTATGACCTCACTGGGAAGCAACTCAGTGCAAGAGGACAGCTTCAACTCCCCATGATTTCATCTCTGACCCAACCAATCAGGTGCAAGCACTTATTACCTGACCACACCCACCCATTCTCCAAACTGCCTTTGAAAAACCGCTAACCTATGGAGCCTTCATGGAGATTGATTTGAGTGATCATTCCATCTCCCACGTAGCATGGTGGACCTCACGTCAATTAAACTCTTTCTTTATTGCAATGCTGTGCTCTTTATTTGTGCAGTGGGCAGGAAGAACCCATGAAGCAGTTACACTAGGATATTTGGGTATTATTCCACAGTCAAAGAAATCCCTGTTCAAGCTTTTTTTTCTATCATTTACTAGCAGTGTGAGTTTGGGTCTCAGTTCATTTATCTGTAATGTGGTGATGAAAATAATATCTCACTCAGAAGCCTAATTACATTGTGGCTCTAAACTGGTATTATTTTAGTGCTAATTGATCCATTCATCACCCTCCCGCATGGAACTGTGTTGCACACAAAATTACTTTAAATATTTTACCTTTCTTGACTCAAGGCACTGAGTTACTGGTGAACACTGTGTTTTCTTCATACATTGTATACTTTCACTATTGTAAATATTTGTACAGTATCATGATTTGTTTCAGTCTTTAAACCAGAGATATTTTACTTTTAATAATTAATCAATGAAAATTCTTTAAAAACATGTCTGTTGAGCACTGATAACCATTATAGGCACAGGAGACAAGGATAGATGAGGGAGATGTTATGTTTCAGCCAAAGGGTCTTACAATTTACTGGGAGAGTTGGGAATGCATGAGGCAAGCAGGAGTGCAAAGGAGGGAGACTAAGTCCTTGGGGGAAGAGTATTCAGAAAATTTTTCACAGAGAAGGTGAGGTTGTTGCTGAGTATAGAAGTTCCAGACCATCAGGAAGACAAAGATAAAGGGTATTTCTGGCAGAGAGAATTGCATTTATAAAATTATATTGTTATACAAAGCCATGGAGTTTTGAATGAATTGAAACTACGATGGTATTTGTATAGCAAAATATATGTGATGGCAAGTTGGAAAGTTGAGACAAGAGAAGTTAGGCCAAATCACTGTCTTGAGTACAGAGTAAATGCATTCTCCTTTATCAAGTATTAACAGTAAGAACAATAATTATTCATGGCATCAGACTCAGTATTCAAGGGCAGAAGCATGACAGCATGAAAGAGAAAAATAAGATACAATGAGAACCTAGTTTGTACCCATTTTAAGGCTAAAGGATTTTTAAATATAATCGTATTGAATTCACATATAATAACATAGCAGAATATATGGTGAATTCCATTCCCATCTACCCTGCCACAGGCTAAGTCCCATGCAGAGGTTCTTGGAGAAACACTTTGGAAACAGAGAACTGTAACTGTAGGCTGCTGTGCTCCTGCAGCTGTAACTGCTGAGTGAGCTAAGAATACCAATTCTTCTGGTATAGAAGAGCTAGTATCAAGTGAATATACCAAAATTTATATCCATGCAGAGATTGGCATTGGGTAAATGATTTAACCTCTCTAGATATAGTTCCATTTTAAAATATGAAGGAATGGACCAGGTGATGTCCGGTATCACTTTCTGGGGAAAAATGTATTAATAACGCAAAAGATGGTCAATTGTACTAAAACAACAGATAAAATCAAAGGATGAGCTGACTTATTACTTTAGCACAATGAATAACCCTTAGTCTCTACCTCTATAGAGACTGGAATCATAGGGATACATAAGGAATGAATAATCTAGCTGGAAACAGATAAGCAAAAAGATAACTATAGTACCTGCTTGTCAAGATAAAAGTAGAGGGTAAGGCAAACCTCTCAGGAGAGGCCCCAAGGCATAACCAAGTGTGGAGGAAATCAATGAAGACTTCCAAGAAGACACTTGCAGTAAGTTTCTACATAAGAAAGTGAGAAGACATTCTCTTGTCTCCCCAGCTATATTCCTATTATTATTATTCCCTATATGTCCCTGTAAGCCTAATCCCTATATAGGTCCAGATCCAAAAATGAAGGATCATTCATTTTGCTTAAGCAATAAGTGGATCCATCCTATGAGTTTCTCTGTGGTGCTAGGCACCTGTGCAGTGACAGCAGCAAGTGCAAACATTGGATGATCAGAGAATCGGGAGTATTCAGGAAACAATAAGGTGCTGCAGAGGGCTAGAACAAAGGGAACAAAGGGTTCTGGGGTGTAAAAAGATGAGTCTAGGACTAGCAAGTGCCAGCTCATGAAAGGTTATGTAGGTCATACTGAGAAATTGAATTTATTCTATATGTCATGGGGTGCCATGGATGAATTTGTAAGCATAGAGATCACGTGACCACATTTGCATTTTGGAAATCTCCTTTTTGAACATGAGAGAATAAATGATGAAGGAACAGGTGATAACATATGCAGAATTTCAGATGGAAATTGATG